>NW_015116208.1:0-690 GCF_001443285.1 Poecilia latipinna
AAATTGTAACAGCAGCTGTGGGGGGGCCCAAACAAATTTTTTTGTCAGGGGGCCCACGATTCCTAGCAGCGCCCCTAGACACAGGTGTTATTTTCTGTAACTTCATCACGTTTGAATAAATTTGAGACATTTTACTTAGGTATTAGAAGTTCTCTGCTCACATCTGAAAAGTCAATATTTAGATTGTTGACAGCTATTCAGAACATCTACAGTTCCTTCTTTCTTACTGGAAGTAAACATGCTTTGTATGTCATTCAAGTTCAGATTTTTTGGGAGTCCTATTGTTAAAATGATCCCCTTCTGATTTGTGGTGCAATGCCCAGCTGAGGCCATTGTTGTAACAAATAAACTAGACTCAGGTGAGCAAATCTGTCATGATTCATTTATTAACATGTGAAAGAGGGCACATGTGGCACCATGTGAGTTCTGTACTTGTCTTACCCAAACATACTATCACAGGATCCTGAAACAGAACATTTAGACTGTATGCGGCTGCTTCTGTTGGTGAGAAAAAGAAATCCTGCCAACACCATGTTTTTCAGATGGTATCTCAGATATTCCCAACAACATAAGGATTAATAAAAGAAATATCTTTGCACTGGTCTTCTGCAGTTCGTTCCTGTACTTCCTGCAAAATTGTTGATTGTGAAATGACTTCTTTGCTACTCTTTTTCTTTTTTTAAAGACTGC
>NW_015116208.1:6336-7851 GCF_001443285.1 Poecilia latipinna
TGATTAAATGAAATCTTATGGTAATGACATGGCTGACAGATATTGCCGATGTTCTATCACATAGCCATACGCTGTCAGAATAGCATACATGCAGTGAGTACCATGCCAACGCATGCGCATTAAGAAGTCCAACCGTCAGTGTAGTTGTCAGTATACGCAACAAGTTATGACGAAAATAAGTCATTAAATTGTTTATAATATGACATAATATGATAACTAGATAGATATACATGCGTTGTCATGGTTTCAAAGTGTATTTAAAGCAGGTCTGGCTGCAGCTGGAGTCAACTACAACACACACCCGTGTAAAACTCACATAACCGCTAAGTCAGGATGCCATACAACTGTTAATAACAAAGTGTATGACGATCTACATCATGATTGTATGTTGCTAGCATACATGCAGTGAGTACCATGCCTGCGCATGCGCATTAAGAAGTCTGACCGTCAGAGGAGTTGTCAGCAAGTTATGACGAAAATAAGTCATTAAATTGTTTTCAATGATAACTATATAGATATACATGCGTTGTTGTGGTTTCAAAGTGTATTTAAAGCAAGGTCTCGCTGCATCTGCAGTCAACTACAACATACGTCTGTGTAAAACTCATTTACCTACTTAACAGCTAAGTAGGGATGCCATACAAGTGTTAATAAAGTGTATGATGATCTACGTCATGATTCTATGTTGCTAATTAAATAAAATGATATAGTAATTATTAGCGACTATCAAACAAAGTCGCTGAGTAGGGGAGTGGTTGTTGACGCGCAAGCTGATCAAAACGTAAATCCAAGCTGCAGTTGCAATGATTTTATTGTCAATATCCAAAGGCAAACAGTGTTCAAAAGCAGCATAAAACGGATCCGTAGAATTAAACAGTGATCAAAGACAAAACATAGCGGTCAGCAAAAAGTAGACCTCCCCCATCACCCACTCACTGAAGTCACCAGGTGAGCAACAGGTGATCTACAATCACTAATAACACCACGTGATCTCACATTACCCTTATCCACAACAGTAATGACGTGTTTGACAGATATAGCCATGAGTTCGTTCTAAGCGTGTGACGATCTGACAGCGTATGCTGACCTGACAGAACACTCTTCTTTCTTCTTGTAATCCTCTGCATACACTGCAGTACCTATCATTATTTTATTTAATCATGTACATTGATATTTTTTTAATTAACAAATAAATAAAACACAAGAATGAAAGAGCACCCAGAGCATGCACATTGCTCTTTGATTGTTTTTGTTCAAAGTGGCAGTGGTAATGTCTGCCATGGTGTCAGACTACCTGGCTTCATGTAGTGGGAGAGAGGGTGAGAACAGTCACGATGAGCGCCTTGTGCATGGTTACTTCTTGCTTGTTGCTCCTTGGTCAGTGTTCATAGTTGAGCGTTATTTACCGTCAGGGCATTGCCTCAATTGCTATGTTTAATGGTGCAGACAGTGGTGGTGGTTTCTTATATGAGCAATATGGGCAAATGCCCAGGGCGTTATGTTTTTAGGGATGGC
>NW_015116208.1:11901-14509 GCF_001443285.1 Poecilia latipinna
ATACACTCTGGTCTTGGTCTTGTCTTGGTCTCGGGTTAGGTGGTCTTGACCACAACACTGAAGACTGCTGTCCAAACGTTCTCCCCTTAAGCAACACTGCAGGTATGTTTCTGATGAAGGGATAACATTATGACATATTAGAATATGTAACCATCCAAAACCAACATTAAAATAATTTGAGGCTCTCTCAGTCTATAAATTTGACTTACTCATTTTAGAAGGGACATTGCATCTGTGTTCATGAGTGTACCAAACTAAATTAGCTCATCATTTAGAAGCAGGGCAAAAATAGCGGAAAATTGAGAATTTTCATTTCAAACATTTTAAGCTAGTAAAGCAATTTGCAGTAAATCTGTATGCATCTGATTGTTGCTGTACAATAATCCGAAGAGTGTAAATTTTTGGTAAAGTTGCAAAATTTGCAAAGCATGTCACTGCCAAAAATGTTTGGTCATGATTATACGTTACAAAACATTACAGTATTTTTCAGAGCTCATTTTTATTATGTGTTTGATCTCAGTGAAAACACTGAATGATGAAAATTTTCCCAATACATACATATTGAAATAAAACTTTAAAGGAAATTAGAATTTTTCCATACCATCTGCGATTGATAATGCAGCTTTTTGTAGCAGATGTACAGTAAGGTTCTTTTTATGTCCACTGAAATATGTTGTGTCTCGTAAAAGTGTCACTGGGTTCTGCTGAGTTATGGAGATCACATGGTCCAGGACTGCAGGAGCCCAACTGATAACAAATCAAACTTGTCTGAAATGTAATGAATGTCTTCAAACCTTTTTCTCAGATATTTTGATGGACATACAAACATCTGTGGATTCTGAACCAAACAAAGACTAGTCTTATTGCAGCAATATTTCATCTGTGCCTGTTATTTAATGTACACGAGGATCAGAACTGAGGCAAAGAAATGATTTTGATAAATGCATGCCTTTGGCTCACCCAGGAACACCAGAAACACTAATCGGTAGACTACCTTTGTCTAACTCATTAAACCACATCAGGCCTCAAAGTTTTACAAACATAGCTCTTGGCAGACACAAACCCCATCTGTGAGCCTATGCATGCCCAGCTCTATGTGCATTGTGTATGCATTAGAGTGAGCAGGCTGCGCATAATGACAACTGAACTATGTGCATGCTTCAGTATTTATAAGTCTATATAGAAATATATGGATGAACATACATAACATTGAGGAGGCTGAGAGGTATAGGTTGGGAGGGAGGAACGAGAGCAGGGTTCATAACTGCTTGTTATTCATAAAGGCAGCTGCTGTATGCAGCAGTGTGAGGGAGAATTCCAGTGGAGCCTCTCTCTGGTCACACAGCCTGTGTGGAACGCCATCAGACGATGACAGTTGAACATAACACACCTCCAAATACCGGTCGATGTCTCGCATTGCATTCAAATTTAGAAGACACAAACATTGGGAACTTAGTAGAGTAACAGGTCAACCCATGGCTTAAAGGAGCAAATAAACAATAATATCCGAATCATAGGCATTATTAGGGCTTTATCAATCGGTATTGCCGTAGAAAAGGGATTTTCAAAGTGTGGGTCATCTTCAGAGGTCGTTTTACACAAGGCTAAATGAACTGTGATCGCAGGAGAGCAGTTTGTACTTTTAGCTCTGTAAATGACAAGGCAGCTGAAGCATTATATCATGTGGCGCTATGCATAGCTAAAGCAGGTAAATCTCACAACATTCGTGAAACAAATTAATGGAACATCAAGTATAGCATCAGCATAAAGTACAAAGAAATAATAGTAATAAAGTATTGTTGAGAGGTGGGGTATGGTTGTTGATTTGCTCTCTGAAGGGGGTAGCTAGCTTTCCCACACTTTGAAAACAAACCACAGCTGTAGAATAACAAACAGCTTCATTGTGTTACGTTACTGATTGAAGTATTTTACCATTACTATCTAATCCCTGGTAAAAAAAAAAAAAAAAAAAAGTACACTTTAGTATACTTCAAACATACTTAAATTTGTGAAAGTACACTTTAAGTATACAAATTAAGTGTATTACCTATTAAGTATATCTGAAGTATACAAACAATACACTTGTACCAATTTCGAAATTAGTACTTTAAACACACTTAAACATAATTGTACCAAAATACACTTTTAATGTATTAAATAAAAGTATACTTTAAGTGAACAAAATATGAATATGTATGAACTTTTAAGTGCCTTAATAATCTTTTACTATTTATTAAAATTGCATACAATAAAAAAAGGATAATCATGATGTAATTTTTAAGAAAGTACCCAATCAATTTTCAGATGTGTCATGTAAAACCTTATAATCAACGGCATTAGCTCCAGTTCATACTCCAGACCAGATGGTGGTGGTATTGCACACTTTGATTTATTTAAAAAACGCCACAAAGAGAAGAAAAAACTTGAACGCAGGGAAGATAACAGACCATAGACATAATATAAGGATAGACGCCTCATGGACCGTTCTCGCCTATTGTCGCTGACGAGATTTAGGGCGGCCATCTTGGAGCGGTACGCCACTGCACTCAGCGTTATGTGTTTAGCAGGTACAATCAGCGCATTTAATCGATCATAACACACATTTTTG
>NW_015116208.1:19534-34699 GCF_001443285.1 Poecilia latipinna
CGTATTTCCTGCGCCGGAGCGGCCGGTCCACGGACCGGGGCTTGGGGACCACTGTACTATAGTATACTCTATTTTTTTTTACCAGGGTTACCATGGATAGTAATGGTAAAATACTTATTTCATTTAGAAACAACTTTACTTTGCCAAAGTCCTGTAAAAATATATTATAAATATAATATACAGAAAACAACTGTGACGATCTGTGTTTTCTGTGTATTTATTTTGAGGTTTTTCTGTGATTATTAGTCTGTTCCCCTGTGAGTCTGTCTTCCCTGTTGATTGTTCCCAGCTGTGTCTCCTTTCCTTGATTACCCTCCCATTGTATTTAGTCCCACCTGTTGTCTTTGTCTCTTGTCGGATCCTCCTCGTGTTACGTCTTGCTCTCTGTTGTTCTGTCCTGTGGATTTATTCATTAAACAATCATTATTAGCCTGGGTTTGGCTGCGTCTTCCCTCACCACCGCCACACCATAAATCATGACAGTAGGATCCGACCAAAGTCATGGTGAGGGACGTGTGATGTGGACCAAAACTAGACGGTGGGACCCTTGGCGTTGGTTCGGAGCGGTCCCCTTGGAAGAGTTCTGTGGTGGAGCTCTGCTGTGGGGATCGCGGCTGGCGATCCCCCCGTCCAGAGTGGGGCCCCGCCGTCACCGCTGCCCTGAGCCGCCGGAGGTCCCGGCCCCTGGGCCAAGCCATCACCGCTGCCCTGAGCCGCCTGAGGTCCCAGCCCCTGGGCCTCTCCTGCAGCGCCGAGGCAGCATCAGTCCCTGCTACATCCGCCTTCTGAGTTCCCCGTGCCAGCTGCTGGTGAGCAGCCTCCAGAGCCTCTGCCTTCCGGTGCTCCGGCTGGTGCCGTCCGAGCCTCCTCGACTCCGCCTTGACCGTTTTTTGTTTCCTTTGGACTGGGTTATTCTGTTTTTTGTTGGACTCGAGCCCTCCTTCCTTCGCCCCTCCGCTCACCCTTGTTTGGACTTTTTTTTGTTTGTTTGGGCATCTGGTAGCTGCCCTTGAGGGGGTGGGGGGTACTGTGATGATCTGTGTTTTCTGTGTATTTATTTTGAGGTTTTTCTGTGTTAGTCTGTTCCCCTGTGAGTCTGAATTCCCTGTTTGTTCCCAGCTGTGTCGTTTCCTTGATTACCTTCCCAGTGTATTTAGTCCCACCTGTTGTCTTTGTCTCTTGTCGGATCCTCGTCGTGTTACGTCTTGCTCCCTGTTCTGTCCTGTGGATTTATTCATTACCATCATTCATCATCCTGGGTCTGCCTGCTTCCTCCCTCACCGCCACACCATAAATCATGACGACATATTTTTTTAAATATAAAAATTCTAGGGTCTTTCTACATGAAGTTAGTATGGTCTCTCTGAGAATGTGTGTTCTTCCTATACTCCAGCTTCTTCCCACAGCACACATGGGAAAACAGCAGTACTGGATTGAGATAAAACCATCTGGCAAGGAGGCAATGAAACTGACCACTTTAAGTTCTGGGAAGGTGGAAGGGAAATATGACTGTGCAGATGGAGGAAACCCTGAGCAAGGAAAATGACTTGTAGACAAAGGGATCTTACTCAACCAAAGAACCGAACCAAGAAGAAACTTAGGAATCAACTTGTAGAGAACACAAATAGTTTCTACATTTAATCAAAATTAATCTACAAAAATTGACAAAAAAATCAAAGAATATTGGATTATGACGGTCACAGTTCACTTTTCTATCCATTTTCCAGAAGCATTGTCCTTTTAATTTTTATTATGCACATAAATATACAGCAAGATAAATAGGAATCCTGGAAATGATCAAAGTTTAAGTGCAGCTTTTCCCTTCTTCTTGACCTTCTGATATTTACAAATGCAATAACCAACAACATATCACTTTGATGTATTGTCCCATAACTTGCAGACAGCACTAACTGGTTATTCAAATGATGTGTGGTAAAAATTAGGTTGTTTTGCATGTATATTTTCATTAAGGTTATTTATGCAACTTACCCTAACCCCAAACATGCTTATAAAATACAATGCTGTTTTAGGTCAGTTTGGATTAGCAACAATGTGTCTGTTTGCTAAATGGCAGAAAAAAATGTTTTTTTTTTCTAAACTCTGACTTAAGTCAAATGTTCCTTACATAAGCTTGTCACATATTTTATGTATTCATATATTACATTTCCCATTTAATTAAAAACAAAATACAAAATCTGCACTATTCCATCCTTAGAATTACATTTATACCAATCAATTGCCCAGAGATTTGACCAGTTTTTCTTTGGTTCTGAAGGGACCTGTCTGCTGTTGCTTCACATATGACCATCTAATTCTGGGTATGTATAGATAATGGACGGCTGGAGGGACAGATCTTGTTTATAATGAGCAGATAAAGTACTAAAAAGCCTGTTTTCCCTTTAATTTATTGCATGCATCACAATTAAACATGCACTTTGTATTTAATTTGGTGGTATGCTGAGGGTCTTTGTCCAATTGGAACACCCATTGGGGCCATGTTTTAACTTCCTGATTTACTGAAATACTGAATATTTCTACATGTTCTGCAGTAAAACATCCCTACAACATGATACCGTACTTCACTTGGTGTTTGGGTTAGGGTTAGGGTTAGCAGTACTGGACATTAATGTCATTAAACATTAATGACATTAATGTTTAAATGACATTGGTCATTGTTGATTTGATTTTAGTTTTCATCAGACCATAGGATATATCTCCAGAGATTGACATGTTTGCAATTTCAAACATTCTGGGGGTTTTTTGGGTGTTTTTGGATCAATGCGTTCTCACTCTCCAGGTGCTTCTGAGCCCATGTTGGTACAGGACTTGTTTTACTGTGAACAAAGAGACTGAAGCCAATTCTATGGACTCAGAATTTTATTCTGGAGATGTAAAGACTCACTAGAGTGGCCCAGAAATTCAGTCATGACACGTGCCTGAAAAATAAAGTGTTTTATTAAAAATAAAAAATAAAAAATAAGACAGCAGCAACAGCACACTGGATCATCAGCTGCAGCACTGCAGAGGGAAGGGGAGAGATCGGTGATCTGAGAAACACTCCAAATGAATCCATTAGTGTGTGAGATAAACGCACTAACCTGATCTGCCGATCAGCTGTACTGATCAGCCGAGAGGCGATGAATGGAGCAGATGCTGATGGAGAGGTCAGGGGTGAGAACCCGGGAAAAAAGATCGCTGATGCATGGAGTTGCTCCTGTGATCAGCTTCGGTTTATGATGATGTGCTAAACCCCCCATATCGTTCAGCACATGCACAATTCCTCATCCAAATCCTGGGTCAGACGGGCAGTGCTGTGGTCATTCCCAAAGAGGCAGAGAGAAAAGTAATTATTTGTTGGAGCAGGTATGAGTAGGAAATGTAAGACATGCGTGGGTCGAAGCCCAGATAGACAAACAGCAACAATTAGACAAGAGCAAGGCAAAGGGGACAATCCAGGAACAATAGCAAGATCACAACGATGAGGGTGAGATGGAGAGTGCTGGAAGACTTCTTGCATAATGTGTTTGATAATCTGGCAGCATGAGTGTGTCTGAGTGAGGCTTAAGAAGAGGAATAATCAGGGAAGCAGCACAGATGTACAGAATAAATGGTAATGAGGATGGAACATGGCATGGATTGGCTCAGAAACAAAAGACAAGGCAGATTGTGAATATCACAAGAGAAATGTCTCTACATGGTCAACAGACTGGAGGTCAGGGGACTGAAAGGAGGGAGTGCTGTTTAATCAACCGTTTCAGAGAGCAGTGAGGAGATGTGAGATTGCCTGAAAAGTCTTTATATCTTATTTGGTAGTTTGTAGGTCTGGTGGATGAGTGCTATATACCCAATTGGGGCTAAAGTTGGCAGATCCAAAAAGACTCAAGTGTGTTGAGGTGCTCTGAAAGGTGGCAAGGAGATCTTGAGAGAACACCAGGAGGTTGAAGCCAGCAAGGAAAGACAGCAGCTGATTGATCACTTGACATCTTCAGATTTCCCACTTGATATCCTCCCTTTGCATCTCTTAAAGTAAACATTTCACATTATTGGGCCCAGTATTCTTCACTTGGTAAATTGTTCCTAATCATGTTTGCTCTGTACCAGCTGCTTTCAAGCACACTGTAAACTGTTATTAAAAAGAAAAATCTTGGAAGAAAATAATTTCTACATGTAGGCCTTCATCTGAAGTCTTTTGTATGATTAAAATATTGAAAAAGGGTTATCTTCAACTAACTCCAGGCGTTTTGGTGGTGTGATGATGTTTGTGAAGAATTTTGGTCTGTTTCTTTTATTAAGGTTGTTGGCACTAGTGTCCATTATAATTATCTTTGCAGGAAAGGGGCAGAGAGAAGAGGAAGACATACAAAGAATGACCCGGGGGTGGGAATCAAACCCGTGACAGCGGTGTTGAGGACAGTAGCCTTTGTATATAATAATGATCAACATGTGAAGGACACATTCACATGCTGATGATGGCATGCTACTGGACTGTAGTTACAGCTGCCCTGGGGCAGTCTGATAGAAAAAAGGGTGCTTCTTTTAGATCCATCTAAAAAGAAGATGTAGTGGCTGATTTGCTATTAAGTTTAATACTGACTTTAAAATTCTTTTACTTGCCTTTAATGTCTTACATCATTTGGCATTAATTTATATAGCTACTTGAGCCATATATTCTCAAAGGAACATTGGGATCATTTGGCCAGATGCTTTTAGGCAGCCTAGGTCTAAATCTCAGAATAAAGGGAATTTTGAAAAGACAACCCTTAAATTCTGTACAGCCTGTAACTTGATATTTGTACTGAAGAGTCCATATGTCTTTTAAACCCTCTTGAAAACATACCTTTTCATGTTTGTTTTTAACTCCAGTTCAGTTTGAGTTCCTTCTGGTGTTTTATACTGCATTGTCTGCTTATTATGGTGCTTTTAGAGATGGTTTATCACATATTTTTCATTGATCATACTTTATTTTGTTTTGTCTTTTTTAGTCTCTAATGCATTTAATTTTGTAAAGTACATTGGCCAACTTTATTTTTTAAATGTGCTATAAAATAGACGGTGTATGTACATATCTGATTTCAACTATTGATGAAAGAGAGCAAAAGCAACACAGCCACACTTGGTGGCAGTTTAGTATATTTTAACTGGAACTGTAAGATACAAGTCCATGTTACTATTTATGCCAAAATGTAAGTAAAGCAATTTAGACACACGAGCTGTGACAGTTTAAAAAATAACTTATTTTTTTGCATACAGATATGACCCAATTTTTCACAGTTATTTTTCAAAACCAGTTAGCCCCCGAAGCAGACGCTGTTCTTGTTTATGCTAATAATATAAGATTAATGACAGACAGTGGCAACCTTGGCTGTAGAACGATTCTCCTTCCATTGTAGACTAATAGGGTTCTTGGCTCTGGTACAAAAAAGAACATTTGTCGTGGTGCCTTTGCAAAAATAGCTCCGGAGTGACAGGAGACTGGCTGTGCGGAGGGATACAATAGTTCTGCGGTTTGTGAACGCTTCGGGAAGCAGCGGAGAAATACTAGCTAGCATGGATTTGGTGCGGTTCAGTGTTCCACTGTTTTTTTTCACCCTCAAAGAGAAGAGACTTACGCTTGAGCGGGTGGAGATTGCTATTCTATTAAATCCCCACGGTCGGGTTTTCAGGTTTTACTAGCGAACAACTTTCCTTATCTTTTTTTTTACCATTGGATTCTTAGTAGCCACTTTAATGTCATAAATGACACGTCTGTGAGGTCGTCCTTGTTGGGAAGTTTTCCGAGGGGGTTTCGACCAGCAAAAGGCCATGGCAGTCGAGGCTCGGCCGGAGCTGGTCGGAAAACGGTTCCTCTGTGTCAGTGGGGACGAGCCACCTGAAATCGGCGATATTGTTCAGTTGCCATGGAGGTCCGGGGTAATACGAGCCGTCAGCAACCGTGACAGCACCAATTCCGACCTGACGGTAAGGAATATGGGGATTTTTATCCTGCCCTGTGGTATATTACATGAAACACAAATGGGAAAATCTGTGGTTCCTGGCGAGGCAGCGAGGTACTCTAGTAGGATTGCCTGGCTGAAAATTTTTTCTTGCTTTGTTCCCATAGATACGAGACCCAAGACTCAACATCTTGTACCCCGTATTGTTTTGTGTATTTTCACTGCGTGTGTAGATTTGCCCGTTATTGACTACACAAGAAGCCAGTCAGGCTGCCAGCAAGGGGTTATGGAAAGCAAACAGCTAGCTGCGGACAGACAGTTCTCTGCATATTTACATGGAAGTGTTCAGAGTTTTGACCATGTAACATTTTCTGTGGCCGCATCAAACCTGTGTGTTTCCATACATGCTTCGTGAAAAGAATCTTTAAACTGCGGCGGGCTATCAGGTGGTAGGTGTACAATCAATTAGTGCAGCCAAACAGCTGACAGGTCTTGTTGGTGCTGCATTTGTTTAAACATGTGGAGGAATTTTACTCCCCAGCAGCTAAATGTTTTAATCTGCTGTACACTGCAAATCAGCTGACGGTGGTGAGCTTAGTTTTTCAGTGTTTCTCTCGCCTTACAGACTTAAGGTTGAACTAATCCCGATTAGCTCTTGGTTACACAGTGTTAGTAATTTATTCATTTGTTTATTTGTTAATTTCCCCCCTACTGTCTGTCCTAAGAATAAGCCCAAAGTGTTAGAAAAGACATATAAACGTTTGCCAGTTACTCATGATGTGGAGAATTGTTCAGATATTAAGGGGAACTGCTGCCAAATGACGTGCCACTGAGCAGCAGCAGGAATCTGTTTTTGTTTTTGACCCTCAGATGCAATTATAAAAAGGCATATTTTCACAACTGGTGCCAATGACGGCAATACAACTATACAAGAAATATATGTCTTGACAAGCCCTTGGCTAGGTACACAGAATTTTTCCCCACAGTACACACTGTACAGTATGCCTATGCTCAGTTTTCTTTTGTTCCCAGACACCTTCTGTCTGCCTGTGCAGATAACTGGGCAGAGCCTAGCACAGATCTGATTTGATCATTTCGCATATTTTCTTTGTGTGCATGTTTTGCTGATTGAGGATAATCTCTCAGGATGCATTACCTCTTCTAACAGAAGTCAGCTGTTAGAAGAGGTAACAGCTGAAAGAATAACTAGAGTTATTCTTTGTGTCTGAAGTAATCAGCTATAGTTTGTTTCTCATGTGTTCTCTAGCATAGATTCAAGTAGGACAAATCACAAGTTTTTGTGTTTTATTGTTGAGTGCTTCTGCAGCTTTCCAAATTAAATGTTGGTAAACAGATTTTTAAAGCTACAGGATCAGAGCTTGGTTATTTTGAATTTAGATAATATATTTCATATTTTGCTTTTACATGCATCATAGGGAGTAGCATAGGTTCATGAATTAATTAGTGTTGCACTGCTAAAAACTCCTCACAACGATAATTCCATGAACTGCATTGTAATATGCATATGATCCAGCGAGTTTCCTGGTAGCTGGAGCTTCAGCAGGAGTAGAACTCTGGTTTAATTCATATTATGGTGTTCAGTCAGTTTAAAAAGATGAAAAATTTAAATGTGAATCCAAGCTGTCAGGATTTTCTCAACTGTTTGTCAGATTGTCATTGATACAACTGTATTCCCCATGCTTTCTAACCTTATTAATTGTCAGTTCAGTAACATTCCACACCTGTTTTTCAATGCTTTGTGTATTTTTGACCTTATAGTAAGATGTTGACACTAGCTGAATAGTTGGTGCACTAGTTTTGAAGAATGAATGAACATATCTGTCAGAGGGAATCAATCACTGGGATCGCAGCATAACTAGATAACTGGAGTATTAATAATAAAACCTGACCATTTGAGCAGCTGACTCAGCAGCCATCTTGGGGTGACAGAGGTTTGTATTTATTATGTTATTAATTGTAATTTAGGCTTTGATACAAGATGGGAAGTGACTTTTACAGGTGTTATTTGTGTCTTTACGTTTAGAAGATTCTGTTTATTTTAATTGTTCATTTGTATCAGTGTAATAAAGAAGCAATACTCTGAGTCTCAGATCAGTGCTGGTATTTAAAGCATTTTCCTAAGCTCTCTCCTTTAGGACTACAAATCTAATAGTGTGAGAATTATAATTGTCCTTTTCATTAAATTAAAGGACAATAAATGTGTTATCTAATGGATAACTTTGCTGTTGGCTAACTAGTTAAGAGCTGCATGTCTTTTGCCCTCATGTTCCTCCCTAGTTGATGTTTGTTTTGATGACAAAATGACTTGGCTATGACTGCAACTGTTCACAGCATGTTTGTCTTTGAACATAGATTTGTGGGACATCTCTGAACTAAATATGGAATAGGTTTTGACAGCAGATGAATTCTGCTTCGGCATCTTAAGACGCAACAAATATTGATCGGTTTGTTGACATTCGCACTATTCCTTAATTCCGAATCTCAACAGTACAGCGTTTCTGCACATTTTTAATCAAAATGGAAGCAAGCTGAGATAAAATGTTTTATGCAGACGCTAAGGTAAAAATATCCAGACCCACACACACTTCTCGATGTGCTAGCAACAAAGTTTTGTCTTCCTGCGACATTTTCTGTATATGGTGAAGGTGTTTTCCTCATCACCCATCAATATCTTAGATTTGTATTCATATTATTTCTTCCTGTACATTTATATTTATTTTGTGGTGAAAGCAAATGCTAGAAGACAGCATTTGCTCATAAAATATAAAGTGAAATATAAAGTGGTAAATGGAAAAAAATAAACAAGCAACAAATTTGTTTATGTTGTGCATTACTTTACAACGCCAAAATCCATCTGTGATTAGGAGATGGCCTGGTAGTCTCACTTTACAGTTGCATTGCCTGTTATGCAATCACATTATTCATTGATCAGTTCAAAGTCTATAGAGAAATGTAAGGTCAGGCAGTAGAGCTTTCGCTATTGATCAAAGTACTTCAAATATTAATCTGATACTGATATTTTTTGTGTTTTAATTGTACACTACATATGTAAAGTACAATAAAAGTGTAATTTCATGTATATGAAAATTTTAGATTAGATTTCTGCTAGAGGTGTGCTAAACATAATCGGCCGATTTCCATGAAAAAGTGCAAGATCGGTGATCGCCGATCAGATAATCTCTGAAATAATAATCGATCTCCTCTGTCTCCTCCCTGTGTTCCTCAGAATTACTCAGCTTGGTCACAAACAGCCAATCAGAACCAGCATTAATAAGCCAAGCTCTCAGGAAGTTTTGATTCAGTCACTCAGAATTGTTTATTTTGATGCAAGCTCCATTTGACTTTGAATGAATGTTTCCCTTTTTATTAACATTATTTGATATAGGCAGTGTTGTGAGATTTGACTCATGAATAATTTATGGTACAGAGAGCCTTACTGTTAAATATTTTTTACTGACTGCTGGTTTTTCAGTTGTCCTTGTGTCCCTAATTTCTGCCCATATCCTTCTTGTAAATGAGATCTGGAGCTCAGTGGGGTTTGACCCGGTTAAATAAAGGAAGGAAAGGGAACACAGTATTTCTACAGAAGTCTGAAACGCTCCAAATGACGAGCCATGATCCCACTTTACCTACTATTTCTGTAGACCCTTTAAGATCTTTTTATAATAAACACACAAACATGAACCATTCATTACAGAATTCAATACAGATTGTTTTATATCACGCAAGTCAGTCTGCTGAGATGGTGGGCCATGTGGGCCATGTGGGCTTCCCGATCATAAAGCATATAGACCAGGTTTACAGCTTACGTTGTCAACTTGTCCAATCAGCATAATACCGGTGGAGCATTTCCACTCCATAGGGGAGCTCTGATGTGAGCTCCCCTATGGAGCTCACAACAGAGCTCTTCAAGTGCTGTTCAAGTGCTTTAAACACAAGTTAGTTGTGCACCAGAATGTTATGTATATAAGATTCTGCTAATTACCATATTGCTCACATCAGACAGATAATAGAAGGTGATACAGTATCCCGGCTCAGGTGCTGCTGCTTCACCTTTCTTTGCTGGGTTTCATATTCCTTCATCAGACTTGTTCTGCATTCCTGGATTACCCCTTACTATTCATAGAAGTTACAGGTAGGGTTGCGCAATACATCTTAAATGTATATGCAATATTCATATCCCAAGGAAAATGTTTGAGCTTCAAGATGTGTTAGCCACATGTGTTTGTCAAAGGAATAAATTTGACATTCAGCATAGCCATTATTTTTGGTATACTTTGACCGGTGAGTAAGTGAAATCTGCCATCCGTTTACATAACCACTAACTGTGCTACTTTTAGAATGTGCCTGGTCATTGACTCTGCTTAGTGCTAAAATAATAATTTTGATATTTCTCACCAGCTGCATGAATCTTTTTGAGCTTCTGCTGACCAGATTATTTGTTGGTTTTCCATTTTGATGTGCATGTGAACCTGATCACCTCTTTAGAAGAATCATTGACCTTATCAATTATGACAGAACCATAGATGGCTTGTACGATTTTTTTGTCATTGGCTACAGTTTGGTGTCTGTCTTTCTGTGAGCTTGTCTCCAGTCATTTTGAGTTTCCATGAGGTTTGATGTGTTCAGTTGGCTTTAGTTATGTTCATAAATCCTTTTGTTCGTCATCCCTCAGTGGTTCATTTAAGTGTGTGATCTTCAGCTGTAAAACAAAAACCAGTCTGTGTGAATGCTGTTTTCAAAATCTGTTACTACTGTGACTTGCCACAAGTCACATCATTCACTTTCTTATATTCCATGATTTTCTAAAAACCTGCAGTCCTTTGTTACTGCCGATGTGGTGGATCTAAGGGGGGATATTTGGGAACTGACTTGTTTTTTGAGCTCTGTGTTCCATGTCCACATCTTTCAATTGGGTTAAAGAATGTGAACAGTTCATGGAATGATGGGATGTTCTGAAAGTTAACTGAATAGCATGCGCAAAGCATTCCTTTATCATTCTAGGAACCAGGAACTGCAGGTATTGTCAGCTGTTGACTTGTGAAAAGTTTCACATTTAGACAGCACTGCAAGACACCTTGAGTCAGCTGCAGTTGTCATGCCAGGCCACTAGATGGCAAAGTG
Source organism: Poecilia latipinna (assembly GCF_001443285.1). NCBI lineage: Eukaryota > Metazoa > Chordata > Actinopteri > Cyprinodontiformes > Poeciliidae > Poecilia > Poecilia latipinna. The sequence goes on from NW_015116208.1 coordinate 30,613, forward strand.
ATTTGAAGATGTCATTGAATGTGCATTTGACCCTTGGCTTCCACCTCACTAGCTTCTACCTCATAGAACAAAGTTCTCATTTAACATTTATATTAGGTGAAGTAACACAATACAGTACTAAGCTATCTACCATTGTTTTATCTGCTTGTGCTTGCATAGAGTAACCCCTACAGCGCTATTCTGCAGAGTACTTCTGTTACAAAAAAGTTTCACTCTAAAACCTGGTTTCAAAACGTGCTGGTGTGAGATACTCTGGTACCTGGTGTCGTATAAATGAGCGTCTGGATCAAAAACATTATGGTTCAACTGAAGAGCGACTCTGTTTAAACGGGGCCTTTAATGAACTTCTTGGATTATCATGTGAAATAGCTCTAATATGCTCCTTGCCTTGTTGATTTTCCTTTTGTTTAGGATCTCTTCCAGGAATCTCACTGGTTCTGCCCATATGGTGAATAAAAGTGCTCTGTGGCAAGGTCAGTTTGGCTGCAGTTTGCCACGGTGGCAAATAATTGCTTGTGATAGAAGTTCATTTTAAAGTTCTGCAGGCTTTCATATGTAATGAACTGCTGCCAGCCCAGCAATATAAGTAGAAACTGTTGGAGGTGTGGGTCGTGTTCTGACTAATTGAGCTCCCATGTTTTCCTACCGTGGTTAGTGTCTATAAGCTCCTTCTACTGGTCTGGTAGGGGGTTCCTTTAGTACACCTGTTATGCAAGTCCATCATCCATTAAAAGAGCTGCAGAAAATCATGGTCAGACTTATGTGGTAAAGGTTAACAACATGGTAATTAACTGGGGAGCAGTTGTACATATCTACTAGCTGTCCATCTACTCTGCTGTTGGACCCTCGGGTCTAGTGTGCAGTAATGGCTCCTGCTAGACCTGGGGAGATTTTTCCCCAAAGAGGTTCCAGTTCTTATCCAGGGCTGCTACTAGATCCAGTTGAAGAACCGCTCTGCTTTTTCACCACCCGAGAACCAACTTGAAGGCTGTGATTTTTATCTCATCCACTTACTGTTTAAACCTCTTTCTGTTTTATTTAGTACTTTTGAAAAGAATCATAGTGGATCTAGATAATGTAACCAATCGCAGTGCTCCTGCAGAAAAATGTTCTAATATCACCACCTCAGTTTATTAACTCTGCTTTAAGCAACCAGCAGTACTTGTCTGCTGCAGAATCCTAATCAGCTGATCTCCTGTCAGCACCTGGAAGACAGAAGTTAAACACAACACAAGGTTATTAAAGCCACCTGAAGATATTGAGATTTTCTGTTAAAGAACAAAGACAGAAGAGGCATTTATGAATTTAAGAAAATTCATCAGCACTTTAGGGCTAGGCTATAAATTCATTGGTTAATCACGTTTTCTGTCTTTTAAGATTCAATTAAAATAAAAAAATAATTCTTTTTCACCAATGCACTCCTTTCATTGCCCTATTTCGGAGAGCTGTCAAACTACCAAAGACTTTCCATCTTGCTTTACAAGCATGTTTTACGGCTTTCTGTTTCTTTGGACTTTGAATTCAGGTCAACTCCCAGAACGGAAGGTTAAAATTAAAGCCAGTTTTTGAAAATATATTTGAGTAAAATAAAATTGGATTTGTTATGATAAAATCAGATTTTATTTCTAGGCTGGGCGATATGCCCCAGAAATAAAATCTAACATACTGCCTCAACCTTCTTAAACTCTGATAGGTGATTTCAAGATAAACAACCTGAGGCTCTCAGGTATTCTGATGCCAATATGACATGTTGTATTGTTGAAGCATGGTATTTTGACTTGTGTTTTAAACATGATCGTAAAAAACATCTATGTAGTTTTAACTGTGATGCTGTTGCTCACACAGAAAGCAGAATATACTGGCTTTGTATTTTACTGGTGTGAGGAATGTCAATGGCCAACTTCTGAACTCCAGGTTCCTATAGTAAAGCCAACAGCGGAAACACACCTGAAGGAGATGCTGAACTTTTCCCTTTCTTGTGTGGAGAACTCTTAGAGCTTCACATCCAGCATATTTAAAGTGTCCTACTCTGTTCCATGTCCCATGTCTACAGGGATGTGGACAGACTCTTTAACAATATAATAGTTGTAGGTCAGGGTTTTTGTGTGAGATGTTAAAAATAATAAACAGACAACATATTTGTAGAGAACAAACCGCCCTGAGTGTTTTATCAGGAATTAAATGTGACAAGATTTCAGATTACCCTCAAAAGTGGATTTTTATGAAACTATGTTGATGAAGACAGTCATATTTAAGTTTGCTGTACTCTAAACTGTTTATAGCAATAAAAGATGAGCAATTTGATACATAAGCAGTGGAAACCAGTTGTTGTTCTGATGCTCTTGGACTTTTATTAATACAGATTTTTATTTAACAAGGGTCCCTGTAACATAGTATGACTTTAAAGTTCATCTTTTTGGAATCAATCAATCATTAAATTTTATTGATAAAGTACCCTTCATTCTAAAAGCAGCTCAAAGTGCTGTGCAGATCAATAAAATCAAACCCACAAAACAAAACAAACAACCCGACTCACCACTTGGAAAAACACACAAATATACAGAAAATGCATAAACTGGGCGGAAATTATCCAATTCAGGAAATGTAATGGAACATTAAAAAGATGGGTCTTGAGCCTGCTCTTAAAGACAACAGCATTTTCTATGGCCCTTCCCTGGCAGACCATTCCACATAATAAAACATCCAGGCTGGCAGTTTATTAACTGACTGTTAATATACTGCCAGGGTTTCCCCCAGAAAATGTGCTAAGTCGGGGTCCACCAGTGGTACACCATGTTTTCGAATCAAAAATGTTAAATATGACTTGGTCGTGACGGTATATGTTGGCATTGTTGACAATACTTAAACACAGAACTATAGAGTCTTAAAAACAACAACCAAAAAAATACAATTAAAATAAATATTTTGTTAAATTCAAATTAAGTAAACAGCCAGTGGATCTTCAAACACAAATGCTGGTCACATTTAGAGCCGACCCATGGCATAAGATGACTAAACAGCTGCTTAGGCATACATGCTAACATTTTAACACGGACCACAGATTTTGAATTTTAACATCTGTTAAGAATGACAACACTGCTAAATTTGATTTAATGATTTCAGCAGAGATAAATAAGATTATAATTTATAAGAATCGTATAAATGTGTCATGTCGGATGAAACTCGATTAGCCCACATGCAAGTACACAGACAGGAGAACAAGAAAAGTTCAATGGGTTTATTGTAGCGGGGAGGAAAATCAACTGGTGCGAGCGGCGGGCAGCAGGACCAACAGCACTGGGGGAAACGGTCATAAACTTTATCAATTTGCAGCGCAGACACAAACCCAAGCTCTGCCAGAACATGTACTTGGTGAGTGTGTGTGAGACGTAAACACACACACACACCACACATAATTCTTTATTCTCAAATGTATATATATTCTCACTGCACTGCATGCTCTACACCAGGGGTCACCAACCTTTTTGAGACTGGGAGCTACTTCATGGGTACAGAGTAACACGAAGGGCTACTTGTTTGATACAGACATACATTTTCTTAGCTCACTCTTAATAACAATAATACATATGTACACATGATTACATGCGGTATGATCATATTAATGTTAGGGATTACTCACTATAGTTGTCAGTAATGATTTACCATGGCAGATATAGTTAATTGCTATTATGTGATCAGAAGTTCTTAGTTCAGAGTTTTAAGTTTGAGTCCCTTTTGGAGCTTTTCTGTGTAATTCTAAATTTCCTTCAAGTGACCGACCGTATGGATTATTGCAGCAGCAGCTGCAGCTGTACAGCTGTATACACTTTGAGTTCCTTGAGATTTTCCTTTTAAATAAAAAAGAAAAGAATAGTTATTGTATATTTTATTATCTAACCCTCTTTACTTTTAACAAAATTGTGGAGAAAAAAACATTTTGTGTCAAAGCATCTTGTACGTAGCGCACATCAGTGAGTCTGTGGGGGTGGGCACGCAAAAGGCTAAATCATATTGGTCAGTTTACTTTTGTTAGTTTTTCGCTTTTTCTGTGAGCTAAAACTGAAAGAGCTCCTCCCGTTGTCCTAAG
>NW_015116208.1:38249-39178 GCF_001443285.1 Poecilia latipinna
GATATTTAAAACAAACGGGTAGTGTGAATGTCAAGTTCTTTTCTAAACTGTGCAACTTCCCCACTTGAAAAGGGATGGATGACCCCATGCAGACTCTTAATGACAGGGATTTTACTCGAAGGACCAAACAGTTTTCCTTGCTTTTACTTCCATTTATTTCAGTGTATGGACATGTTCACCATTGATCCAGAGGATGCAGGTAAAAACCTTTAAACAAACCCAAAAAATAATAATTACTAATCTGTATAAATTAATTTCACTTAGTTGCAAATTATATAAATAATACCAAGCAACCCATCACAAATTAAATATACAAAATAATCAAAATTAAATACACAAGTAACTAAACTTATATTAACTTAACTTTAAAGTGCATTTCAAGTTAATATTTACATTTCATACACATACATTTCTTAACATACAAACATCTACTTCTCAACATTAATAATAAATATTTATCATAAATTTAGCTTTAAATTATTATTTGAAGTTGATGGTAAATTAATTAACAGTTGAACTTGATACCCAAATCCATTTCATCAATACAACAATCAACTTAATCATAAAAGTCCATCAATCAATGAACGGCAAGCGTCGCCGCTGCAATCCACCACTTCACTTCAGCTGTCACTAATGATCCGATCGGCCAAACTGGATTGTAGACAACTTTGCGGTCCGATCTCATAACAACACAGTTTATGTCTTACTGGCTGCCTCTCTGCTCATCTAAAAGATCATCCAATTGTACACAGGTTGACTAGGATCTGTGATCCAAAAAGTCCCAAACTCCTGTCCTCTTTGTTTGGCGGTTTTAACTTCCGTCTTCTCTCTTTTTTTTTCCTTGTCCGTCCTTCTTTTAGGTCCGTGTGGAAGCGCATGGCCTTTTTTTTCTTTTTTTTTCTTTTTTTCTTTCTGATTTGACTTCACAC
>NW_015116208.1:43409-48757 GCF_001443285.1 Poecilia latipinna
GAGGCTCCGCCGAACCCCTGAGACCGACTCATCGAACCCCTGGGGTTCGATCGAACCCAGGTTAAGAACCACTGTCCTAGAGTTAGGTGTGAGTTGATAGAAATAATTCAGCGTTGTTGTCTTCTTGTCTGGCTGCCTCGTTTTTTCCACCAGTGTTGGTTCACTCAGCTCTGCTCTGCTCTCTTTTCAATAATTAGTCTGTAGTTTTGTTTTAGCACTCAAACTATTGAAAAACAATAAATGTACACACATGCAGGCAGCTAGCTGCCTTTAACACTCACTCAGATTTTTCTGTTGCTTACATAATGCTTAGGTTTGGCTCTAAAGTGTGCTCTTTAGCAAGAATTAGTCATGTTGCACCTAAAGCTAAAAGCAGGACATTCATTCTCAAACTTTTTCACCAAAGTCCCAGATGGATATGTTGTAATATGCATATACCTATATTCTGATACTGATGTCTGAATGACTGTGTGTGCTGATCTGAATTCCACCTAGTGGATAGATTCTGACTATAATTGTGTTTGCTTTGCATGTTGTCCATGCAACAGCACAGAAAATCTACATCATCGTTCACAACTTCTCCTTCTGTTTGCTGACTGGCTCACTTGAAATTCTAGCGGAGGAATCCAGTTCAGTGGGAGAAATCCCAGACAGAGCAAAGAAGGGAGGCAGTGACCAGGTTACTTTTTTGTGCATTTATTACAGATGGAAAAAACAAACACAGAATCAACTTGTTAATGTTGTTTTGTTCATCTGATGCAATAAAACCCAATGAGTACATTGTCTCATTAACTGGTTGATTCACTGGACCAGAGTTAGTTATTCCTTCTGTTAAATGTTTCTAACAAGCATTTCTCTTTTTGTCACAAAGGAAAAAATTGCCAACCTTCTGAAAAGGAAACCAAACTACTGTATTCCTGATTTGACAATTTCTTCTTCATTAAAGACTCTTAACATTGCTGCAAGGAAGCTGTGTGAATGGTAAATTATATCATAGCATTCTTTGTATTTAGCTTCTTAATTTTTTTTTTTTGGCAAGTTTTTTTTTTTTTTTTTTTTGGGAAGTTTTTTTTTTTTTTTTTTTTTTTTTTTTTTTTTTTGCTGAAAGCTCATCCTGAGCAGAGCCCGGCATTCAGACATGGGGCATAAAAGGGCCTCATTCATCCACATGACAATGAATGGAAAGAGCAAGGCAACCAGCTAACTTTGCCTATGGAAGCTTTTGTTTTACACTAGTCCACTGTGTGTGTGTACAGTAGTTTTGCTGTATTCTGTGTGGCCAATCAGCAGAAAATGACTGAGTGGGGAAGAACTTTCCACATACATCCATGCAGGGTTATTGCTGTGCTGCAGTTCAGCATGTATGCAGTGTGTTAGGTCATGAATATCAGTGTTAATAGTAGAATTGTGTCCAAAGAATAGCACAAGAAATGCTATTATTTTAAAGTGTCATTGTGTTGATCTAAGTGGGTATAGAAATGGCAATAGTCATAGCAACCATTGAGTAATCAATGAACTTTAAAGGGGCAGTATTATGTATTTTCCAGCTACTTGGTGCCATTTTATAACACAATCATGTAACTGTTCAGTTATTATACAAAATGCTACATATATCAAATATGACTTAAAAGACATTTTACTTTGCAGTTTAACACCTTGAAATTGGGCCTCCATCTCTTTAAAAGTTTGAAACTTCACATCTGAATTGTCTAAGGAAAACTTCTGCAACTAACAGTCTGACTTGCAGTACAGTGTCTGGGATAATTGGCTACAAGATAAGGAATAGTAGAAATCAATGTCTCCATGAACAAAGAGTCAGCTATCAGAGCAACAGAAGACGGGAACAAAGAAAAGGTCCTCTAGGAACATACAGTGTGTGTATACCTGGGATGCTGGGACTATCCGAGAAGACACAGATTCTCTTACCCTCCTCTGAAGAAGGGCCAGGAGAAATGAGATGTTTCTGTTGCAAAGTATCTAAATCAGTGGCCAGGACTCATCCAATGATGCTGGAGAAGTATATGAGAGTTGTCATCACTGAACACCAGTTTCTCTTGCTCTTGGCCTGTCTCTTCAGGCCCAGAGACCTGAAGATCTGAAAGCTAAGCACAGCAGTCTCCATTAAGGTGCTTTTCTACTGGCAAGTCGCTCTAACCGGAGGCAGATGATTTGCTTCATGCTGGAATCATTCAATGAATCGGTGCAGTCCTACTTCTAGGATAGAGTTTTGAGGACAGGATGTGGACACTCCTGTCTTATAGCCTTTATTTCCAAGTGTCACTTCTACTGAAGAAATTAACTTCTGGCTGAAGATCAGTGATGTGGTTTATTAGGGCTCTAGAGTGCCACCAATTTAGGTGCATGATTTCTCAATAGTGTACCTAAAATAATTCTGAGTTTGCGCCAGTGCAAGAAGTTGGACTGAAGTGAAACCCTGTTTAATGAGCACAATTGACTAAAACCTATATAGAAAGTCTTTGGTCATTCATGGTCATTTAGTTTGAACAGACCAGACTGTGGTGGTTGTTTAATTGTTTGTCTTCTTTTGTGCCGCCATAAGCACTTCTACCAGTCTCCTCTCTCCCTTCCTATCGTTTCCCCATCTTACTTTAACAGCCATAACTTGGTGATAGGGCTTTTAGATGTAGCAACAAGTTGGTCAGTCACTGTAACACCACTTGCTGTCACACTGTAACAAACATGTTCAAGTTCTGTATGGAAATTACAAAGTGTGTGGTGGGCTTTACAGGGTTGACCAATCTCACACGACATCTCACAGGAGATGGATAGATGGGTGTCTAATTCCCATCTGTAAAACTTTTGTAGAGAGTCTGTAGCTGGGGAAAATAGAGTGCAGAACTCACTGGTGCCCATGTGTCAGGTTGTCTTGAGTACCATTAGCATGTTTTATTGTAGTTCAGTATATAACAGCTTGGTCACCCTTCAAATGTAAGGATTTAACTTATTTGCATGTAGATGGTAAGATTGTGTCAGTTGCTTTATTTAGAAATTTGATTTTATTTTCTTAGACTTCAGGTTTTGTATATGACAGCAAGGTTGTGTGGTATTTGGGTAATTGAATACACAGAGTGTTAGTGGTTTGTTTTTTTGGTGCTTAAGGAGACAGAATGAAATGTGAAGCCAGGATGGGCTGGCTGGATTTGCCCCTCCCCCCACCTCTGAGGCATAGACCCACACACAGACGGTGCAGTAAAAGCTCCATGACACATTGCCTCTACAACAGCCAGAAAGTCTTCTATAGGCTTGCAGGCTTCCCAAATAACCCTGGGGATGTAATAAACTCTAGCACTCAACAATCGTCATAGTTACCAAGTGAATCTAGAACAGAGGACATAAGAATTAAATTAAATATAATTTTAAAAAATGTAATAAAGCATTAATGAAGGACATATTGTTCTGTTTGAATAAACATCTTGAGTCCTCAGTTGTGATGTAGCATATGGTATGCCTTTTGGTAATTTCAACATCTCAAGTAAAGGAATTTTATTCACACACTTCTACTGCATGGTTTTTCATGCAGCATTTAAGTCTTTATTGAAGCTGCACCATAAAGCTAGTCACAATCAACATTGCAATTTAACATTTACCATGTTGCATCCTGACATGGTTTCATTGTTCCGTAGTTTAGAACTGTTGATGTCGACCCACAATTGCCGATAATCTGCCACAAGTTAATTTTTTTCATTAAATCATTATTTAACAGACTATGTTGCTGATTACATGGGAAGTACATGGAATAAAAAAAGGCATATACTGAGTTTTTTTAATTTATTTTAACTTAAATTTTTAGCAGAGAATCCTCACTTAAAACCATAACCAAAGTTATACTACAAAATTGTTCATTTTCATACTAAACGAAATTGAACAAAAGTGCAGTTCAAAGCATTCATATTTACAAAGTTAGGTTTTCTTCTGCTTACCTTTCATAGTTAAATACAGAAAAAATATTAGATTTTGTAGAAATTTGAGCAGCATTAAGTGTAACATTAGAAGTAACAAACATAATGAACATGAGTGTGAAAGAACAGAGCATGTTTCTGCTCTTGATAAAAGATTCGACATCCGGAGTTCTAGTAGAAAAAGTAGGCCTGAGGTCTGCCTCAGTATCTGTTCTGATTCTGTGTTTTCAGCTGAGCCAGAGCTGAGAAGGAACATGTAGTGCCAAACCAGGGGAAAGATACTCGCTCAGCACAGAGCAGAACTGTGAGAAGCTTCCCTCCACCAATTTCAGGGAATCATCACATAATAGCTCCACCAGCTAACTCTCTGCATTGTTTGGCAGTGTGATGAATTCTGTCTTTAATGTCAAGATGCAGCACATCCCACACATGGGTACATCACATATCACAAAAGTATTTAATATAAAATAAAAAGTTTATTTATTTTAATAACTTAGCTCAGTTTCACACAGACCGATGTTTTCAAGTCTTTATTTCCGTTAGTTATGACTGGTGCCTATTTCTAGCAGTCATGGGCCAGAGGCAGGGTCACCCTGGACAGGTCACCAGTCCATCGCAGGGCAACACAGAGACAAGTTATGTGGACATTGACATGTCTGTAGTTTTGATCATAACTGTAGTTCTTACTTTCCTTATGTAACCAGACTGTGTGTCTCCTCTTCAGTGGTATCAAACCAAGAGTGTTAACTTGGATTGCAGGACATCTTTGCCACCTACTGCAATGAGTCCAAATATGCAAGACACAATAGATTTTTTTTTTTTTTCAATTTGAAATACATTTTTGTCCCCTTGACCTGCTACCCAGGTTTGGGTCACTATAACCCTTCTATCCCCTCCAGACACGTCTGTAATATTTCAGGCGTCATACATTCAAACTACTTGCCATTGATATAGCTGGTTGCTTGGATGAACTTTGACAGTCTTTCATTGCATGACCAGATATTGATCTGTGTGGCTCAGATGCTGAAGCGCAGGGTGGGATCATTACAAAGATGAAAAAGATGAAAAATAGAGTAGTACGTGAAACCATCAGCTGATCACAATTGATTCATTGTGAATTTCAACAATAATATTGTAAGATAATGCTTGCGTAGCATCATTCATCCCTAGTTTTTGTTTTTGTTTTTTGTCAAAGGAATAAAATGGCTTAAAATAATTATGACTCTGCTGATATCTATATTAATCTGACATATTTATTCTAACAGTTTTTATCTACCAGTTAACATGACACAGTATATTTCCGGCCTCCTTATTAGCTGAAAACAAACACCACAGACACTGACATGGGGCTTTGCTGAAGCCTCTTCTACAAACAATAGAGCCGGGGTCTGGGGATAAAGTAAATATTCCACCGTTCTGCAGCCTAAT
>NW_015116208.1:52013-54382 GCF_001443285.1 Poecilia latipinna
TAGGAAGAATTATTCCTGAAATACAATGAACCCCCCAGAGAAGCGGTTATTCATAGCACTCAACAAGTTCCAGTTTTAAAAAGTGTCAATTTAAGCTTCTCTAATTATTGTCATTAATATTAATGCATGTGATTACATTTACATTTAATTTCACTTAAACAAGATGCAGGAGTTTTACATGTCATATGATTGGTAAACATCACATGTGTACTGTGGCTCTCTAAAGCTTGTCTTAGTCAAGCTTAGGAAACCATTACAGTAAAGGTGATATCAGTAAAGTAAATCAGTAAACCATTACAGTAAAGGTCTGAATCAGGGCTGAAATTGAATCTTTAGTTGGGTTTGTGGTCATGATGACACCATTTGACTTTACCGTAGCTTACATGGTAAAATAATAACTGGCATTCGTTGACCAGGCAGAACTGTGGTTGTCTGTGGGACTAGAAGGCTGGACAGAGATGCTGAACAATCTGAGCAACGTTGCTCTCAGTTAATATGCAGAAGTTCTGAATAGGCCTGTTTCATTGCATACATTTTGACTTGAGTAGGTCGAGCCCTGGTGTGTGAGGGCTCCATTCTGCTCGGAGGCAGCTCTGCTTGTGTGAATCCTACAGAGGGAGTTTGACTTCGTGCTGAAGAGAAATGCCCCTCTTGGTGATGCTCTTGTACTTTTTCTATTGTTTTCTGAATACATCTTTTTCAACCAATCTTTTATATGTAGAAACATTTTGATAAAAGTAATTCTTCTCAATTCCTGTCATGGAAGTCATTCTTGTATGGTCAGTAGTTCAGCCTAAAGAACCTAAGGACTCCCATATACTCGGGTATACTTCACTCATCTGAGGTTCACCATCCAGCCACACAGCCCACAGAATACCCAAAGAATATTTTTCCATGCTTCCAAAAAGCATGAATGAGAATAGAACTGCAGACATTTTAATGGCATTTCTTCTTCTTTTCTATTAGCAGGAAGAAAATGATCAACTTGTGATTTATTCTGGTTAACTGAGCTGCACTTACAATGCTTTTCTGTTAACCATTTTTATACAGGGTTATATTCAGCAATTTAGAAGCAGAATTGTCAAGTTTAATATTTTGCCTGAAGACTCTATGGTAAAATTCCTTTACCTTGAGGTACTCCTGTCCATATCCGTAAGCCCACCTTTAATATTTATTTTGAGATCATTAAGGTCAGGGTTAAATAATTTTCTATGAAAAGGGGCACACACACTAAAAGTTAATACATTTGAAGTTGTCACAGATTTTTTTTATCAATAGGCACATCAGTATCAACAACACTCAAAATGAATCCACAACATAAAGCAGAATCTCAAAGAATTCAGTGGACCCAAAACAAAATGAAACGACAAAAAAAAAACTGACTGTAATTTCACAGAGTGCCCCCCCAAAATTAAAAAAATATCTGATTATGAAGTGTTATGTATTGCTAGAAGATGTTTCTTGCCAACACATTGTTGACTGGAGACTAAAGGTTGCATGTGATGACCACTTATTGAGAAGAGTCGCATCAGAAAAAGCAGGCAGCCAGACACACCTGCTGACTATGGAATATTTTAATAAATCGGTAGAAGAGGTCTTTGTGCCGGTAAAGATATTCCTTTTGGAAAAAAGTGGGAGCTGAATACACTAAGACTGAGTCATGTACTTGAATTGAGATTTCTGTGACTGATGGAAGAAATGAGAATGAACAATGGTTGTGATCATTATGGAAGGGAGACTTTCCTTTAAAATGTGAAAGTGATTCTTTGTTTTGCATATAATGTTTATGTTCATTAAAAATGGTGAAATAGATTGAAATGTCTTCTAAAACCAGTCAGTGTTCTGCTGAACTGCAGTGCTTTGTTATATTTGTGACACTTGAATATCAGTAATTGTGAATCTCTTTGACTATTGATTTTTAAATAGTTTTCATTCACTTCATGATTACACACTTTTTGGGTTAATGGGAAAGTGAAATTCAAATGAAAGTGGGAAATAAAAATAGAAAATTGACATTTTGAGAAAAATAAAACAGAATAGGGAAAAGAGTAAAGGGAATTTCATAGGCCCTCACAACTGCAACAGGTTCAATGTATCCATCCACACAGACTGATGATACAGCCCCAGGGGTCTGGTGTCATTAGGTGCAGAGAAGTGTTTTTATATTTTCTTTTACAAAGGGATTTGTTGGAGTATTCCATGTTTATCTTTTAAATCAGACAGAATCGTATTTTGCTGCAGCCTTAACTGTCATTTTACATTTGAAACTCGTAGATCAATACAACATCCTCTTTTTTTTTTTTTTTTTTTTTTTCCCGGGGAAAAAAAAAAAGGGAGGGGTTGAATTTTTTTTTTTTTTTTTTCTTTTT
>NW_015116209.1:0-11168 GCF_001443285.1 Poecilia latipinna
AATGTAACAGCTAAACGCTAAAAAGTTGTTCGCTGTAACTGATATGAGTTGATGAATGTAATATTTAATCTTACCTATAGTATGGAGCAGTGACGCGCAGTGAGGTTCATTGCTGGTGAGGCACTGACTTACGACTTGCAGACACCATGAATGTTATTGGACGCTGGGGGACAAAAAGACTAATCTTTTACATGTCATCCATAGCCGCGTTAACTCAGTGAAACTTAGAAATGTAGGTATTAATTTCGTGCTATGAGCCACAGCAAAGGGAAAGAGTGGGAAAGCACTTTCTCGCTCTGTATCCGCCAAGCTACACGCAAACTCGTTGCCATAGCAACTGACAACAATGCCACTTAATGTTTTAACACCAAAAAAACTAGATTAGCTACCGCTTCTACTTTACTGAATACTTTAGACAAACTGTAGCCCACAAAACGCATATTTCATTAAAAAAATAAACAAAAACATCTTATTGCTGTCTGACCTTTACTTACCAATGAAATCCATCCATCCATCCATCCATCCATCCATCTTCTGCCGCTTATCCAGGGTCGGGTCGCGGGGGCAGCAACTTAAGAAGGGAGGCCCAGACTTCCCTCTCCCCAGCCACTTCTTCCAGCTCCTCGGGGGGAACCCCAAGGCGTTCCCAGGCCATCCGAGAGATATAGTCGAATGCCTTCTCCAAGTCCACAAAACACATGTAGACTGGTTGGACAAACTGAGGGTGTAGAGCTGGTCCAGTGTTCCACGACCAGGACGAAAACCACACTGCTCTTCCTGAATCCGAGGTTCGACTATCCGACGGACCCTCCTCTCCAGGACCCCTGAATAGACCTTACCAGGGAGGCTTAAGAGTGTGACTCCCCTGTAATTGGAGCACACCCTCCGATCCCCCTTTTTGAACAGGGGGACCACCACCCCAGTCATGTTGACGTCGGATGAGAGGGGAAAACAAATATATTGCTCTACTTTACTGTACTTTACAGTGAGCTAGCTGACTGTGTCTTACTCTGCAGTTGTGGAGTCACAATATCTGGGATCATGAGCGCCCCCAGCGATGAGGCAAGAGAACTGCCTGCCTCCCCTGGAGTCTGTTTTCTGCCGTTTCCGATCGCTCTTCCTCACACAAAACACGATACACACACAGTTGGTGACAAAAAAAACACTGTACATTATAGACATAAGATAGATTATGGAAAATCAGTCCATATATTAAATGTTTTTTAGCCATTTCATTGCCGGCGTACAGACAGGACGAACTTGCCCCCATAGAATGGCAGCCGGTCCAGTTACCGAGAGGTTGTGCAATCCCAGGTGAGGCTCAGCTTCCTGCTGCCTCACCGACTTCGCTCCTGAGCATTTGAATGGGAAAATGCGAAAATCCAGCGATTTTGAAGAAAAAAATAATCAGAATTGGTTAATCTTAGTAAAAAATAGATACTTTATAGTACAAACCACAGGGTGAAAATAGCAATATAAATGGTTTTATTATTATGTATTATTTTTTCATGATGACCTCACCTGCCTCCCCTGACCGCACGTCACTGCAGGACATACTGCGTTCTCATATCATTTGCGTGACAAAAATCGATTTTTCAACCACATTTACAGTATTTGAGAGTGTGTGCTTTTTGTTTGCGCTCAGTAATTGAATTATTTTGCCGCCTTTCACACATCTTTCCCAATAATTAAACTGTAAAGAGTCACTTTGACCTTTTTTCTACTTTATGTACACAGAAACTCTGGCCAAAGATGCAAGCAGAAAACGGAGGAGCAACTCAGTGCCGGTGTTGGTGTGCACATGTGTCTCTGCAAGCAAAATGACAATTTGCGACTGCTCAATGTTAATTTGGGTTGTTTAAGCTCTTAAACAAATCTTCTGAGCTTGTGTCCAAATGCTTAAGTTCCCACATCACAAATTAATTATAGCGCACTCACAAATCCTTCCCTATGTGGCATCATTAAACATTCTTTGAAATGTAAGCAGCTATTTAACCAACATCCAAGAGCTCTGGAGGTTGGGACCGCAAAAATTTTCCAGACCTTTTAGTGACTCTTATTTTAATAATAATAATAAAAAAATAATAATAATAATGCAATGGATAGAGAACCAGTTATACTCAGAGCTAACTCATTTTACTACATAGTGTATATCTTGTTGCCATCACAACAAATATTGCCAGTGCTGCTTCAGTGTTCAGTGAGTCCTTCTGTGGTCACGCCATGATGAGTAGAAATAATGGTAAATGCTGACAGCTGCCAATATTAACTGCATAATCAAAGTAAAGATGCAACACTCTGTCCCTGTGCTAACAGATATAAAAAAAAAAAAATAGCTGCACTGAGAGAAGCATATTTCTTTTCTCCGAGGTGTACAAGATTCATCAGAAGAGAAATAACGGCCAAATAAATTTTCTCCGATTCCCAGCACGATGAAGACGTAGCATTAGGTTGATCTGCCTTCCATTTTGACAAAAAACTTGCTTAAATTTTACTTTCTTTATCAGGTTGAGAAGCATGGTGACATTTCCCGCGCTTGCCGACTGCCTACAATTGTGACACTTCAATTAAATGGATGGCAAAGACGACAAAGAAGAGCAGGAGAGCATGAGGCAGAAGAATGAATGACAAAAGGGACACATGAATTGGGAAAACACGGCGTAAGGAGATGCATTGTTACCGTCTTTTCAGGAAATTCTAAGTGGACACGATTAGTGTTGAACTTCTCTGAAGAAGTATCTCCACAGGCCTCTTCTGTCCAAGTGCACAGCTGATAAACCTTGCTGTTGTTTAAGCTGCAGGCCTCTGAGGAAGAAGAGAAATACTCGACTCTGTTATTCAACCCACTAATGGTGCAAAATGTATTTTTCATGAAGCTTTGCTACAACAAAGAAATAATCGACCAAACAAAAGTTTCTTTAAGTTTTCTAAAAATATATCTAAAAACAGAGCGTGAAGTGCAATATGGTTTAAAAAGGTAAATTTAGAAAGGCAGACACTATAGAAATCGTGTCAGTGTATAACAGCAAATCCATTGCTATTATACATAACTCATATATTTTTTTGTGATTTAATAAACAGACAAGGTTCTTTGAGAATGAGGTCCTTTTTTGGTGGAATTGGCTTTTTTGTAACTGCTTAAAAATCTTAATCTTACTGTATATGATGTATTTACTTCATGCTGACTTTGATCACATTTTAATGGCCTAAAAGAGGCTAGTAAACAAATTGTCATTATTTAATTGACGTTCATGTCAGTTCAGTTCAGAATATTTATATTTATAAATTTCAATCCAATCATACATACATTGCAATTTATCCCATATCATTAGAGTGTAGCAAATTTTGTTGATGCATTTCACAACCAGGTTTTAATGTAAAATAAATAAATAAATAAAATTCAGAAAGTTGTGCTAATTTATATTATGTTTTATAGCTGTAACATGGGCAAGCAGGAACACAACACTACGGTATGTCATATTTATGTTTGCTGATTATTCTTTTTTATTTTGAATCGGATTGGCAGCATTACTTTGATGTTGTTTTTTTTTTAATGTAATTACATTGACCATATTTCGTCCATGGTTTTAGTGACCACAGCCGTTTAGAAAGTTCACCACAACTTTTGAACACCTCTGAGATGAATGGACTTTTTGTCTCACCAAGTACAATAGTTTTCAGAAGTCCTTGCAATGTTTTTTTTTTTTTTTTTGCTAAATAAAAAAAGAAAAAAAAAGGAAGATGTGCATTTTAAAGGCTCCAGCATCATAAAAGTAGCCATCAGTCTCAGATGACACCTTCGCTGTTGATTTAGATGTAAAATGTCGTCCCTTCCCCCGACTGGAACACTCCTCTGGTGATGGCACAAGCCGTCACATCTGAGGCTCTCACCGGCATCTGAGACCCACGTATAGATGCAAAGGATTTCAAAGAAGCACAGTAATATATTCAGAAATCATTTGACCTCCTTCGCTGCTCGCCCGTTTCGAAAACTCTTGAGTATAGACGGAGGACTGGGAAGCTGATACTTATATAGAAAACTCCTGTAGGTAGGAGTCAGGGAATTTTTGCTTTTTCCTGCATTTATGTCCAAGAAGAAGTCATAAGGGACACAAAGCCGGGTGTGAGGAGCACAGGTCTCTGGTTATATGGTGCTCTTTTTTTTCTTCTTCTTCTTATTCTTCGTTTTCCTTTTACAAGTTATTAATAGATTGTCAAGCGCTGAGCAACCTGACCTAGTTAAAGCCCTTTCAATGGGTTTTGCTGCCGCTTGCTATGCTGACTGTGGACTTTTGCGGGTTTGGACAAGTACTATTTATCTTAATGTTGACAGGGATGCAGCACTTTAATTAAACTATGTTTCACACAAAACTAACTCTACCTTGATATTTGCTGAGGTGATAATTTTGTTAATTTAAGTTTACTCTGTTGAATGGTTTTTTTTATGCAGCTTTTAGATGAGAAAAAAATACATAAAATAGTGAAAAAAATAACAAAAACAAATAAGATACTCTTATAAAATTCCCATTTTTTTTATAAGGGTTCCAGTTTTGTTCTCTATAAATACCCATAATAAAAATAAAATAAGTGTATTAATTCTATATTTTGCTGCCATAAGCACATATAGTTTTCTCATTTAGACGTATTGATATTGTGTTTTCTCTCAAAATTAACTTATCGACACAAACAAAGCCACGAGCTTCTGCAGCATTACCTTTGGCTACTGTGTTTAGTTTTTACTATAATATTTTATTGTTTTTAAATGTGCAAGTAAATTTTAAGAGCTTGTTACTGAATGGGATGAGTATTTATTTTCAATTCTTTGCATTTTTTGAGGTCTGAAAGCACTGCATCTCTCTCTCTCTCTCTCTCTCTTTTTTTGGCCATTTCTCATTTTTCCGCAAATAAACACTAAATTTTTGTTTGGAATTTCTTAGGCATGTTCAGTCAGTAGTTCGTAGAATAAAAGAAAGATGCTCATTTCACTCACACAAGTAAGAATTGTTCGTTAAAAAGCTTCCTTTATGCTGATACCCCTAAATGAAATACATTGCAACTAACTGCCTTCAGAAATAACCTTATTAAATAATTACATATTCACCTGTGTGTTCACCTTTCAGTTTAAATAGAGCGATTTCTACATACGCCTCTTCCTCCTCTTTTTCTGATGTGTTATATTGACATTACTCTTTTTGTTTGAATTTTTTGATTGTTGCTTTACTTTACTGTTGTTTACTTATTCATTCATGGATTCATTCATTCATTTATATAATTTTTTTCTGCTGTTCTGTTTTCCTAAAGTCTGAAATAGATGCCTAAATGATTTCACTCTGTGTTGCCGCTGAAGGTTTGTTAGAAAACCTTACAGAACACCAGCATATACGGCTGTCTGAGCATTTCCTTGATGAATGTTCAATCCAAAACATAGGAAGCTTTAGACATGATATGATATGACACAGGAGTAGTTATTAATGATCATAAAGTCCAACCGTGTTAGCTGGATGCTGCCATGAATGTGCAGCACTTGTGGAAGTTGCTATACTGCATCACAGGAGCTGCATACTAATACTGAGACCATCTGTCTGAAGGATATTTCTGTCTGTGTAGATAAAACCCACCCAGATACGGCCTGTAACAGTGTTGCTTCCGTAGATGGCCCTTTAGTAAACTATGCAAATGTATTCATCTGTCATCAGGAAGAGATCCACCAGGCTTCTTAACCAGATCCAGATGGCAGCGGCTCAAATAGGAAATGTTTGATAAATTGTCTTATTTATTTATAGCCCAACAGCTGGTTGGACGGGACAGTTTCGAGTGTTGGACTCTAGAAGCTAACAAATGGCCGTGGCACTTGGAAGTTTTCTAGGTGAAAATGCTTTTACAGTATACACGGTTGTAGGTGCCCTCTCGTAGTTTTATTCATGCCACACTGTGTTTTCCCCGTTCGTCTGGCTGTTGTTAATGAAAGGAAGCGAACAGAACTTGTAAGAGCTTCTGTGTAAACATAAAAGTTAAGCAAAGACAGAGGCTCAGAGGTGCATCTTCACTTGAAACGGAGACTAAAAATGTTCAGATTCTACACTTTATACCTAAGGTATATATATTTATATCTTATATCCGCTATATGTAGCGGATAGAAGGACTGTTTAGAGTGCAGAATGGTGAATGCATATAAGTTTTTAATTAACCCAGATTGTAAACATTTTGTGTATGGAAAGATTAAAGATTTTTGTTTTTGTATTTCCACCAATGCGGTAAGCTCCTATAGGACTAAATTATAAATATTCTTACTACATTTATAGTTATAATTTAGTATGTTAAACAGTCAACGTCTGACAAAGGTATTTTTTCCCTTTAAAATGTCTAACATTTTTCAAAGCCTTCTGTACTTTAGAGGGATTTGAGTCATAGACCAACAACAACAACAATAAAACATAATTATGAAGTGGAAGGTAAAGGAAGCTCAGCTTTCAAAATCTTTCAGAAATAAAAAGAAGCATCTGTCAATTTGAGTTTAGAATCGCTGAACTCAATGAACGGGTTAATTAAGTTTTTCTTTTTTAAGTATATTTCATTAGATGCTCCAAGTTTGATATGTTTTCTTGTTAGAAAAAAAGGGAAAATAGGCATAATTTCCCCTTCATTATTTTTTATCATTTTTTCTATTTTACAATTCTTAATTATCTTGCTGAGAATATATCAAATAAACTCCAATAATCCAATAGAATGGATTAAGACTTGTGTTTGTAGCATAAAACAATTAAAGAAGCACTTTCGAACTGAACTGTTCAAACTTAGCTGTTTAGCTAAAAACAACACGTTGTTTCACGTCTGCTTCCATGAAGCCCTTTTGCTTCAAGTATCGAAAAAAACACAGCGTCACACGGCCTTATTACAGATTTCATTCACTGCACTACACAGGCAAGTCTCACTTCCTGACCTGACACCAATTCAACATGTTAAATCGGCTGCAAAAAAGCATTAACGGGGTCCAACGGAGCCAGCGATGCGTTGCATAGCAAAAAAGACAAGAGAGACAGACGCTCGGAGACGCACCAGACGTCCTCGACAGTCGATTGTCGGCTTAGTTAATGCGGGCCCTGACGCTAAAAAAAAAAAATGAAACAGGGAGTGACAGATTGGTCTCTCTCCCTACTGCCGCACATACACACTCTTACACACAGCAACAGCAACCTACCAGCACGCCACGCACAAACACCGACACATTAACAACACTCTCTCTCGCTCGGCCGCAGCGCACCTCATCACAGCCCACAAGTGAAGAAAACACACCTAGTTTCACTTGCCAAAGGAACTGCAACGTGGTCGTCTTAGGGAAGGAAGAAAAACAAAAAGACAGCCTTGGAAGGGAAGATGAGAAAAAAAACAAAACAACTATTGAGTTTTTTTTTTTTTTTTCTGTTTTTTTTTTTTTTTTTCATTTGTTTTCTGAAGAGCAGAGTTAACTTCACTGGAGTGGTTTCTATCCTACGTTTTTGTAGGACATTTCACCACCGCTGCCTTTCACTGTTTGTTTCTTTCTTGTGGAACTCTTTCACATTTTGTATTCTCAAACAATGTTTCGTGCCAGGTTGGTTGGAAAATAATAATAATAAAAAACAATAAATAAATATATAAATACAGACAGACATGTGAATCTTCGAGAAGTCCTTTCCGCCCTGGAACCTCGAGCTAACCCTCGAACCCGCTCGTCTGTGAGAGGCGGTAATAACTCTCCGGCCCTCGTTCACCTTTTCACCCCTCATGAGCTTCGCAAATTATGAAACTCTCTGTTCAATGTGGGGCACAGCTTTGCAGCTGACCCCGCGACCTTTCACAACCGCTTCCACACACACACACACACACACACGCACACACACACACAAAGGTGCACAGCTATTCCTGGTGCGTGCACTTAAACACTTAGACGTCAAAGTGTGAGCGATATCTCCTCTCGAGGGCGTTGCTCGAGTCATAATGACAAGGCTAAAGCTGCTGACGGAATGTGACGCTCAGTCAAGGCACGAAGCTTCCCTGAGGATTGATCTAAATCATTTCTACTTACTGAGACATCTTCTGTAATTTTAGGACCAATGTCAACAAACAGAAAGTTTACATTGGACTTTTATACCCGTGTCAGCCCAGTTCCTAATTAACAAAGCATGTTAGTTAGGAACACATGGCATGCTTCTCTACGGTGCTGTACATTTTGGATTGTGTAATTTTAGCAGTTGGATGAGTTGGTATTAATTTGGACAATTTTGTAACGAGGGGACAACAATGACAAATGTAAGGCAAAGATAAACTTGCTGCCTTGTCAATCAGAAATGTTTTTAAAGCAGCTTATCGTCTGCAAGTAATCCCATAAGACCTTGAAAGAGTTTATCTCTATCCACCAGATTTGTTTTAAAGTTACCAGAAAGACAGTTTGGAAACTATGATTAAAATCATTTGATATCAAAACTATTAGACCCTTTATGAAATTTGCAGGGTTTTTTTCCCAAGATGGTTTTTAATGCAGCTTTTCCAAACAACCTGGTTTCACTTTGGATATTTACATTAATTTACTTTCCATAGAGAACAAATTATTAGCCCCTCTGATGCTTGCAGTCAATTGTGTATCCCTTTAACTGGCTAACAGAATAGAGTTATTTATTGTAGTTTACAACAAGTTGTTGACGCCTCCCATGAGGAATCCCAGCTCATTCTTTCATGTCAAATCTTTCAAGCTCCTCCAGATTTGATGGTCTTCTCGCATGGATCCTGGTCTTCACTGAACCCTGCAGACTTTCAATGGGATTCAAGTCAGCGCTTTGTGCATGCCAGTCAATGACGTTCACCTTAGTTTTCTGAAGATAGCTCTTCTCCGCAATCGACGCACGTTTTAGGTTGTTGTCATGTTGGAAGACCCAGACCCAATTTTGCTGCTGACTGATTCAGGTTTTGCTTCAGAGTCTTTACAAGTCGTTCTCTCTTCATTATTCCTTCAACCTTCAGACGCCCTGAAGCATCCCCCATAGCATGATAATCCCACGACCGGGTTTAACTGTAGGGGCAGTGTTATTTGGGTTCTATTACTCTCCCATCCATCAAAAACACTGCAACACACTGCCTATCACACTCAAATAAGATGACACAAGCATAAAACAGCATTTGCACATGGGGAGCATGTCCAAGAAATAGAGTTGTTTGTACTAGTTTAAATTGACAAACTGAAGTTGATAATGTCTAAAGTTTGTTTTGCCTTCGCCAGGAACTGCAGCATCTATCACGGCAAGAGAACTGTCGGGGTCAGGCTCTCACTTAGTGACCCACATTTTGGCTAGACTTCAATGGAGTCCACTGAAAAGTTTGTGGGGTATTCTTGCATCTGAGAGGACATTTAGCAGGTAACTTTATAAACCAAGCATTTATCAACCATGCAAAAAGCAAAACTGAAGTTTTTACAAGCTCAGCAGACAAGAATGTTTCGCTTATCTCAGAAAGCTCTTTTGTCTTTTTTTCTTCTCTTCTTCCAGGGAAAATAAAAATGTCTCCAGCCCATATATAATTACTGCTAAAAGCAGTACTTTAGCAACAGCTATTGTTGTTTCCCTTCACACCTTAAACTCATCTGTAGCTGCCAGAACTGGCTTAAAACAATTTGGCATGCCTACAGGCACATAAATCGGAGCCTGACGAGGCAGTTTCTCTGATGATTGAGATCTCACAAACTTTGAAGAATATTGAAGAACAATCGGTCAAAAAGTTTGGAAATTCTTTCAGCAAGCAGCAACACCAGACAACTGAGAAAACAACAAAAAAATGCCCAGAAATAATACAATACCAGATCTGCCTGTCTACCAAAGTCTTGTGCTCAGATCCAGCCTAGTTTGGTAAAAAAAAAAACAAAAAAAAAAACAGCCACTTGCTCTTAGACATGCCTCCACCCATGATATTCTAGAACCAATAAAAGATTAATTCATATTTGCCATTTGAGGAAATAACTGCAACCATATTCTGTCATGATGGACGGATGTGACTGTAGCGCAAGCAGCGTCTCCAGACACAAGATAAAAGCTACGTTTGATGGAATCAGATTTTCTATTCTTTTCAAAACAGAAAGTAATCAGGAAGGTTATGGAGGAGATGTGAAACTCACACTTTTCAGCTTTAACTTAATTGCGACTGATGAGCGCCAGCTGGAGGCTGCGTCTGCCGGTTACGCCCTGAGGTGAGGGGAGGTAGGAGAAACAAACTCCCACTCATCCACAACCCAGCACACAGTTCTGAGAAGACAACACGTTCTGTCTCATTCCTTCTTCTCCGTCATATTCCCTTCTCCCAACTCCGTTGTATTATTATTCTTTTTGTTATTTGAAGGGTGTCACAGGTCTCTCTTGTAAATGAGGCAACGAGTTTCAAGAGATTTTCCTGTAGAAATAAAGGAATAATAATGTTAATCAAATTCTTTAGATTCTCTTTGGTTCCCATCTTACAACAGGTTTTTTGGTTATGTTATTTAAATACAAGGTTAACAGTGGCACAGATCCCCAAACTTAATGTTATTTAGCACATTGGTTTAATTGGTCTGTTAGAGAATTTTCAGTATTATCATTTTGTAATTACTTTAGTTCACATTCAGTCTATAGATTATTGTGATTTTCTGTTTAAAGTGTTCTCTTCCTTATGTGTGTATGAACTAACCTTGAGGTCAGGACTGTCTGTTTCATCTTCATGTGAAACAGTTAACTCTGTGTTTCCCAGACCCTAAATTCTTATCAATCAGAATACCTCCTAACTGCCTGTGAGCAGTCATATTTTGTCTCTTGTTTATCCTCCCTCTTTGTTGACAGTTTGACCGAGATTTGAACCGGGCTCAGACCGTAGATCAGATATCACACCTGGAACTGGGTTGCTAGTTGTTTGGGTTAGAAGTTTTACGACCTCTGTTGTTTTTCCTGACTGCCCCCTTGGCTGTTTTTCTTTGACAATAAAACAGGGGCTCGCGTGGAAGGAGATCAGAACGCTCTGTGAACAGCTTGGAGGAGCTGTTGACGGAGACTTCTCCTTTTGCAAAAGCTTGGCCATAAAATTCATAAACGTTGTCTGTGGTTCTTTTATATAGGTTTGAGAAAAAGTACCTATCAAATACCAATATGGTGTTACCCAGCGTAAAATGACAAAGA
>NW_015116209.1:14294-14969 GCF_001443285.1 Poecilia latipinna
ATTAGAAATTATGCATAGTTTATTTAGATTATATAGAGGTGGCATTAATGTCTGGTTCTGCTGGGTTCCAGCTCATGAAGGGGTTAAAGGAAATGAAAAAGCTGATAAATTAGCAAAAAGGGCGTTAGAAATGACAATGACGATGATAATTCCATTCGGGAAAGGAGAAGGGAAATCATGTATTAAAAAGAAAGAAATAGAAGAATGGCAAAAAAGGTGGAATGAGGATAAGAAAGGGAGAAAATTATACAAAGTGCAAAAATCAGTAATAATTAGAAATATTGATGAGAGAAACAGAAGGGAAGAAATAATTATGACCAGATTAAGAGTAGGACACACCTATCTAAATGACACTTTATATTTAGTAGGGAAGAAAAGTAATGATAAATGTGAAGGATGTGGAGAGAAAGAAAATGTAGAACATGTATTAATGAACTGTAGAACATATGAATCTGAAAGAGAGAATCTGAAAAGAATTGTGGAAGGACAGGAAAAGAATGGAGTCTTAAAGGAATATTAGGAAATGAAGGAAACATAATGGATATTTATAGAGTAAGGAAAGCATTATTTACTTTTCTTAAAAACACAAGATTAATAAATAGAATTTAATAAATGTAGAGAAAATGTTGCTACACACTCGTGTACAGTAGGTGGCGCTATGCACCTTAAAGTTTC
>NW_015116209.1:18091-42448 GCF_001443285.1 Poecilia latipinna
TAGGTGGCGGTATGCACCTAAAAGTTACTTGCAATCCGCCATTAATGAAAAGAAGAAGAAGAAGTGCGCTCTGCGTAAAGAGCAACAAATATGGCGGTTCGCTTCAAGGTACCCGGACGTGACAGGAATCATCAACAGATGAGCTAAAGGAGCGAACACCTTCACAAAGCGGCTGACATTTTTCATTTATCGTTTTCGTATCCTTTTTTTCTTGAGTGGACGGCTTACTAAAGCATAAAACAGGAAATGCCTTCTCCAAAGGCTAAAAACGCCGGTCGCAGAGATGGCAGCCCGGTGCTCGGCAGTAACTTCGACTTCGTGTCTCTGACCAAGCCGCTGAACCGCTCCTCCCCGCCGCACCTGCTCCAGCGACAGGGCTCCGACCCGACCACCGCTCGCCTCCGGGCCTCGGAGAGCCCCTCGCGCCGCCGAGGCTCCGGCTCCTCCACGGGCTCGGCGAGCGGTCAGGGGCCACCCGAGGAGGACGGCATACGGCTCAACCCGTCCCTCATCGGCATCTCGCTCAGCTCCCTGCTCGCCATCGACCTTTGGCTCTCCAAGCGCCTCAGCGTGTGCGCCTTCGAGGACGCGTCGTGGGGCAGCGCGCGCCCCTTGATGAAGCTGATCGAGGTATCCGGACACGGCATCCCGTGGCTGGCAGGCGCTGCTTACTCCATGTACAAGAGCGACAGTGCTGCAGGACAGGAAGTCATGCTCAACCTGCTCATGGGTAAATGCGCTCCGTCATGCGTTCATTATTGTAAACAACACAGTGCTACTGGGCTCAGTGCTAATCCACATATCTGCATAATAGCCCTGCTTTTCTCTGCATCCTCCCGCCTCCACATCTTGCATAATCCTCGCTATAAGTGAGTGATGCTGCCCGTCACAATCATAATGTTTTCCTTTGTATGTGGAAGCACCACCTGACACAGGATTCTGAAATATTTCATGGAGAACAACAGGGTTATACAAAACAACCAAAGGTTTTTCTGATCCAACTCCCCCTCTCCCCCTGAAATTTGCCAGCTTTTTTATTTTATTTTATTTTTTACATTAATTCAGATCTTGAGTTGGGATGCTTTTCACCTTTGTGAAGCACTTAAATAAGGGGGAAGGAAGCAAGGGAGTGTGTCACATATGCGAAAATCCAACATGTACACAGGAAACAACTGGGTTTAAATGAGATTCTGATAAAGGGAAGCATAACATTTCTAAACCAGATAGGTGCTGATGAAACTAAAAAATAAAACCACAAATATTAGAAAGAATGGAAAAAGTGAGAAGCAAGTAAACTCTGCATTTATTGGCTGGTGTTAAAATGAATTAGCAGAAATTAAATAAGTATTCATCTAGTTCATTCATAGTGTTTTAAATCAAGATAGTTAAAGTAAAAGTACTCCTACTCTCTTGTAAATACTGATGTTGTTCATACTCATCCCCCTAAATGTTCTTACAACTTTACTTTGATTAGACCATGAGCAATAAAAAGAACAAGGTCTAATTCCTTGTTTGTACCCACAAACTTGGAAAATAAAGTTGATTCTGATAACTAGAAGACACGAGGCTTGTAAGAATTTCAAATATAAATATAAATATGTGTTGTTACCACGACCAGTAATGATTTTAAAAGTCATTCAAAGCAAAATAAAATCATCTCTAAACTACACAGGAAGTGTATTTTACTGATGAGGAAATCGGCTGAATTTTCACAATTTCCTTCTGGTAACAAAAAATACCATAGTAAGATGTGAATTAAATATAGCACCAATTAATAAAAACAATATTATCCACAGGACTCAAGTTTAGGATTAGTGACTGACAGATTAATTTTATTTTTACTGAAAAGTTTTTGCCAAATTCTAAAACATTAGACCTTTAAAAAGAGAAAAATCAAATAATTTAGAACAAATGAAGCCAAGCATTTGAATGTGTTGCTTATGATGTGATGAGAAATGCTTGTTTTCATTAGCATTTTCCTAAAATCTATTCTTCTGGGTGGTTTCCCAGCAGATTTTGGCAGTCGCCCTGGAGTTGCATTCATTTTTTAGCACCCTGTTGCTGGCGGACATAAATCCTCCCAAACAGCAGGCGTGTCTTAAAAGCTCCTCTAATCAGAGCTGATGGTTTTATTCCCTTTTACTTACTGGGAACATTTCTGCAGCATCATGGTCTAACATTAAAGTGCACTGTTGCCACATTAGCTGGTTTTTACATTAAACAATATCTACAGTCTGCGTTCGTTAACATGAGAAGTAGACATCGGCTCGGTTCACACTGAAGACTTTTACCCAGCAGGCTAGGATGTGGTTGTTGGTGTCGGGTTATTTTAGAGGTTTACGCTTCGTTGTCATCGACAGTTTTGACCTGACCCCGTTTTGTTTCCTGTCATTTCTAAATGGCTTTTGCTTCAAATACTCATTTGGCAGCTTCAACTCGCATTTCACTGAACACGATTTACCGCCTTCTACTTGCAGAGTGGAAAATCTAAAGTTCTGGAGCACAGAAACATCCCGTTTGTTGGTCCGAAATGATGCACGGTTTGTTCAAAACTCCCTCGTGGGAGAGGACTCCAGAAGTATGAAATGGGGAATAGGCAAACTGACCTTTGAGAAACCTGTTAACGTTAGTGAGATTAACTTTAAAAATGCATCGGTCTCTCATACTGTGTGGACTTATTAGGACACTTGGAGTAAAGCCATTAGGCAATGTTATTAGTAGCACATGTAATTTTAGTGTTAGGTCAAGTCTGTGTTGGAAAACTTGATTCCAGGAGGACTGAGGAGGAGGCGCTCTGAGGTTTAATCATGTCACATGTTTCTGATGAGGTAATACAGACTCTTCTGAGGGTCAGCAAGCATTAACTGAGTCTGGAAACTTGATTAAGATGAATAAACTTGGAGTGAAAATTGCGCGTTGTCAGATTTGAGCAAATGTCAGTTCTGAGACTCATGCACTTTCTTCACACAGCCACCAAATGGCGCCAAGACAATGATGTCTGCAGGACTAAAGTTTGATGGGCTTCACTAATCTTATGTGCAATCTGTATGTAGAGTAGGGCTGAAACAATTAATCGTCAACTAATTTAGTAAATTATTAATCATTAACTGGAGTGTACAGACTCAAAAAATGGCCACTAGGTGAAAAAAACAACATAGTCATGGGAGTAATTAAGCCAAAACTGGACAAAAAAATCTATATGTTTTGCCTTTACGATAAAAACACCTTTGTCTGTAAATAAGTTTTACACAGAAGTCTGTAAGTTTTAGCTTCACCTGGTTTAGATTTACTAAAGGAATGCTATGGAGTTTAGGTAATATAAAATGCTGATTTTCTTATTTCAAAAAGCAATTGAAGTATTTGATTCTTTGCATCATTTAATGTATTTCTAATACTATAAAAAATCTGTAGACTGTGCTGTTTTTTTTTTTATCCGATTAATCGTCAGAATAATTGTTAGATTAAAATAATTGTTAGTAACATAGAGGTAGTCCTCCTTTTGGTGCTGCAGTGTTGTGATATTCCTCCGTGTCTTCTTCTCTCCCACAGGCCTTCTGCTGGACATCATCCTGGTCGGCGCGGTCAAAGCGGTGGTACGTCGGCGTCGGCCGGCTCACAACCAAATGGACATGTTTGCCACTTTCTCCGTGGACCGCTACTCCTTCCCCTCCGGCCACGCCACCCGAGCCGCCATGTGTGGCCGCTTCCTGCTGGCCCACCTGGTGCTGGCTGCGCCGCTCAGGGTCCTGGTCTTGCTGTGGGTGGGCTTGGTGGGGCTCAGCCGGGTGCTGCTGGGCAGACACCATGTTACCGATGTGCTGTTTGGGTTTTGGATGGGGTACTGCCAGTACAAACTGGTGGAGATACTGTGGCTCTCTCCACAAACTCTACAGGGGCTGCTAGGGCTTTTAGCTTAAATTTAGAGACTGAGATGAAGAGGGGGGGGGGGGTGAAATGGTTTTGTTTTAAGGGCCTCTGCACATTTTTTACTTTAATTTCTCTGCTGTAAAATTGTTTTCATTGGGGTAGACTCAGGAGAAGAGTTCCCCAAAGTCCTGCTTTCTGCTACTTTACAGACATTCACTGGGGTTCTTACGTTTTATTTGCGTTTGTAGATAGGAAGTATCTACTAAACATCAACAGCATTATGAAACAAAACTAAACCTGCGCAGGTCTGTCTTATGTCGCTAACATGTTTATAATCAGGCAAGACATGGGTTGAGTCTTCTGGGGGTCCTGAAGCTGGCCTGTGTTTGGATGAGCAGTTCAGATCATCAAGACGGGTCCAAATATCTCTGCAGATCATCATTAGCGTTAATCACAATGTTGTTAGCGATTAGTTCAAGGGTTTCAAGACCAAATTGGAAGAGACTCTGCTTAGCACTTTAGCTAACTCAACTTTCAACCTACCTGCTCATCAGGATACACACGGTGACTAAATACATTTCTAGGACCAAGTTGTGCTTATGTTGTTTTTTTTGTTGTTTTTTTTATTTTTTTTAAATCACATGATCAGAATAGCATTTGTTATTTTCCATTAGTTAATGCAGAGGCAAGCGAACATAAGAAGTAGTTTTGAGTTCTGATCAATAAGATGCGGTAAAAAAAAAACAAAAAAAAACTAATGCATGTTTAGATGTTTTTCTACTACTGTGGATGGGTCACTGTTGTTAAAGTAAGATTTGTAAAGTTGTTTCAAACATGTGGGTTGGGTGAACCATGTGATGCATTACCAGGAGTTCATCAATAATAATATCAGCCATATGGTGTCCTCCTCCTTCTCCTTATTCTCATTATTCATTAACGCCTAAGATTTTATACTCAGCCCATCACACTCAGAGTAAACCCAATTAGCTTCTTATAATCAGTATTGTCATCATGTTTACACTTTTTCTGACTTATAATCTGGTCTGTTGCATTGCATCGATCTGGTTTCCCTGCTCTGCCAGATCAGATCCGACCACTGAGGGGATATTTTAAGGATTTGGGGGTCGAATGTTGGGTGTTTACACTCGATCCTTTTGGCCATGTCTGCTGGTATCTGTGGATTTTGCTTCACCCAGCAGCAGCAATCATAAAGTTCTGGTTCACTAAGCCATATTAATATCAGCGGGAACATGTATAAGTTTTTAAATCTTCTACTTGATATGCATCTAGCACTTATCATCAGTCATCCGTCACAGCGTGCGCCTGCTTTGGGTGTCAGGTTTTTTTTAATTTCACTTGATTATTTCCTTTTTACGTACTGTTGTTAATAATTTATGATTAATGAGGGACAAATTCTCACCTGAATTTCCAACATTTAAAGAAAATCTCTGAAGAATATGCATTTAGATTAAAGCTAAACTGTTGTTTTTAAGGACTCCTACATGAAACGTTTGCAAAAATAATCAGAGAAAATAAGAGAATTATGAACTGTAAAGTCAAAATTTCTGAGAGACTGTCTAAGCATATTGTTTGTTTAGATAATCAGCTAACAATGCTAGCTTTCCACTCTGCATGGAGAACAGTTTCAGGCTTTCCACATAGCAAAGGACACGATTGATCGTCATGGATACCTCCTCTATAGCTACGTATTCACTGATCAATAATTACAGTACATCCTTAGCTGTAGAGAAAATAAAGACAAAAATCATAGATGTGCTGTTTTATTATTATTATTGCTATATGGAAGTTTACATGTGTGATGCATGGAGTAAGTCTCATTTTCTTCTGAATGTCAATCATTTAAATCAACAGAACAAATATATGCTTTAGGGGGGGAAAAAACAACAGAAGTCAGACAAAGGCTGAGGTTTTAGAGAAGATGCGCTACTTTCCTTTCTTCATGCGAAAACTAGCAGAAAATGAACTAATTCCTCCACTGCAGGTGTGTCAAGCCTGTGCTCCCAGTTCACACTGCGAAAAAAATCTTTGGAAAGTGTCGAAAACTTAGTTTTGTGCTCTAATGATCCTGTATACGGCCCGAAAGTTCATAGAGGTCGGCAGGTGGTGTACAGCTTTGTAACTTTCTTTACCACGTAGAGTAATAAAAACATAAAGACGTTTGTGCAGCATGCCAAAAAGAATTAGCCTAGCCAAGCACATTTTCCAGTACAACATATCTTTGCTGGAGCTGATGTTTGCTATATAATGTCAAACACATTTTCCTGACTGTGACAAAAACCAAACTAAATCTTATTTCTCTTCTGCAAAATAGCAAAAGTTGCCTTTCTTGTGAATATGCTGCTGATCTTTGTTTTGAAATCCCTCATCATTTCTTTCTAAGATCTCTAAAGGCAATAACCTGCAAATGGGCCAGACTGACATCCAGGTGTCTAAACACGATGAGTCTTCCTTTAGACTTAAGCTATTATTTCACAGTGTGTGTTTGAGTGTGCATGCTTAGGAGTTCATTTTGTATCGTCATCTTGCACTTAATATTTGCATTAATAAAAAGGGCATTTCTGCAAATCGTCGATGCATCGTAGCGATGCAGTCGGTGGAGATGACGCAACAGTTATGTGTGTTTAATAGCAACACGGGGTCACGGAGGCTGATTGAGGCGTGTGAAGTTCTGGTTAGCTGTAGTGACTTTCTGCTGGTTGGTTTGAGCCAGATCCACACGCTCCGTTCCACAAACTTTTCCATCGGCGACTGTTTGGTTGACCCGTGTCAGACTTTGCCCTCTTTCTGCAATAACGGACCAACGGTCTTCCCGGTACATGGCGACTTTCCAGATTTCAGCGTCCTTTCAGCACACAGCATATTGTGTGCTGTAGCGAATCACAATATGCTGAATAGCACATTTATGACCAAATTTGTTTTATGATTGTCCTACTGTGAAGAATATGAATAGACCTTAATCTAAGAAAAGCAAAGTAAAATAAGTTGCTACATTATTAATATTTGAGTGGTGGATAGATTTTGCACTCATCAGCTGTTTTTGGTTTTGCTTACTGAAAACCGATATACTGTATTGAAGCTTTATCTTGAAGTGTTCAGATATGTGTTGGTGTGATTGCACTGTCGTGTCAGTACATTTGCTTCTGCTGTTGAATATTCTCTACACTTTGAATGTAAAGATTTTTAATTAAACGGGGAACGCAACTGAAACCTCTTGCTGTCTTTTCTGAGGTGTTTGTGTGACGAATTATTGGAGAAATCTAATTTGTTTTTCAGCTCCTAAAGATATGTCATTCCTCATTTCCATATATAATTTCAGGACAAGATGTTTTTAATTATGCATTAAACAGCAGCTTTAATATTGGAGTTCATCAGGGTTCTGTGCTTGGATCAAAAGAGAGCAATTCATAAATACTATTGCTACATAATTGGTGGTGAAATATTTTAATCTGTGAATCAAAATAAAACCAATGAGTCACTCAATTAAGCTAAAAGTTGAAAATAAACCAAGATGTTGAATGAATGCATACAAAATTTCAAAGCACAATAACATGGAAGGTTACAACTATTAAAGTTCTGCTACTATTTCTTAGGGACTGCATGTGTCATAAGATGGACCATTAATCAGAATGGAAAAAAGATTATAGTAAGATAAAACTGTTCATCATTCTTATTCTTTAATGATTCTAGACTACGTCAGCACTCTGGCAAAGTTCATCAACATTTCTGTGCAGGAGGGGAGGCAACATTTAGAATCCTACCCTGTTATTTTTAATAATGTACAGGTGTATATAAACAGCAAAGATGAAATATTTTTATGCTCAGTAAAACAGGATAAAACCAAAAGAATCATCAGTTCAGATTATGCTGAAAAAGTGAGGACACAGATGTACAGCAACTTATAAAAGCATGTACATCCGTTCACCTCTTTCAAATTTTGTCACTTTAGCTCCACAAGTTTCAATGCATTTGATTTGGATTTAACGCGATAAACCAACAGAAAACTCAACCAGTTTCCTCAAGAAGTCACTTTTAGTTATCAGAGTTTATCCATTTGTAATTAAATCTCTGTATAAGAAAGCTCTACTAAGTTTATAAAACAAGATATCCCAAAGATTTAGCAAAAAAATCACCCATAGCAGTAATTGGAATGGTCCAGTCAAAGTTCCCAACTAAATCCAGTCAAGAGTTGTGGCAATACTTGAAAAGGGATTCTCAAAGACGCTCCTGATCCAATGAAACTGTAGATTTGAAGAACAAGGGCACATTTTAGGAGTGGAGAGTCTAAATGCAAACACACAGCAAACTCTTCAGATTTGTATTTGAAAAAAAAAAAACAAAAAAACAAACATGCAACAATTTCCTTTTAATTCACACGAATGACATGAAATAAAAGTTAAAGTAAATCATCTGAATGCATTAGTCTTCAAGTGAATTTAAGTCACAACAAATGAGAAGGCCCCTCAATATACCGTAGAAGATGCTTTCAGTGTTTCAGTAGATTGAAGCTGGACATTGTGCATTAAAAAAATCATAATACAATGATGCAGACAGCGTGTGCAGTGAGTGCCGCCCGTTCACCCGCCAGCCGTCTCCCTCCCACTTGATTGGAAAACAAACTGGACTTTAGTCAAAGTAAAACCTCACTGATTTGGGTAAACATTGCTCAAGCCAATAAAAGCCTTTTGGGGCAATTAGGTCAGGAACAAGAGAAAACTATGAGGCTCTGCGATGGTTCCTTTGTGTATAAAAGACTGCACTTCAGGTGATGCTCCTCCAAACTGGACCGGACAGAGGCACATAAGGATCATCACGGTAAGAAGAGGCACATTAGATTTCTGTTCATTTTATAGGTAAAACATTCCAGTCCCTGTGTGGTTTAATAAGATGAAACTAAAGGGCTCAAGGAGTTTGCATGGGCCGTTTGATTAGTGTTCACTCTTTAAAATATCGAATCAAAAACAAAGATAACAATCTAATGCTTTCAAAGAACTGAAAGATTGCCTTTGCCCTGATTTGTACTTCTAAGAACCGAGAAGATTTTATGACAGGACATGAAAGGAAAAGCTGATAAGAACACGATGCAGACAGCAGGTGAGCTATTAATTGCTTTGGGTGCAAATAGCCAGATAGTGAACTGCTGCAAAGGTGTACTTTTGGTTTAAAATGTCAATACAGCATTTACAGAAAGTGGACTTATGTAAAATAAGGAATCACAGATATCAGTGATGTGAAGAACACTGGATGACACGAGGGAGGAAAGTTGATAAATTGAGAAATGGGGAGGAGGGAAATAAAATTAAACCCTTGATAACAGTGGAATTGCTCAACTAAAACTGCACGTATGTTTGCTAAAATTGAGTTCATTTTCTGTCCTGTTGCAGCTCCATCATGGTGCAGAGAGTGGCAGTGATCGGGGCGGGCCCCTCGGGTCTCACCAGCGTCAAGGCTTGCCTGGAGGAGGGCTTGGAGCCGACCTGCTTCGAAAGCAGCGACGACATAGGAGGACTCTGGATGTTCAAGGCAAGACGCCATCTCTAGTTGAATTTCCCTATGTTTAGTCACCAAGCACAACTTCGAGGAAGTATTCGCACTCTCGGATGCTTTCCACATTTTTCACATTATTACCATGAACTTCACTGTATTGGTTTGAAGCCTCTTAGTTTTGCCATATTATTAGATCCATCCAGATTCCCGTCAACTGGGATGTTCCTGCAGAAGAAAAGCAGCCCTCTTTTTAACAGTGTTTTTTTTTTTTCTTTTCTACATAGTCTCTTTTCCTGCACAGTGTTTGTTTGTTTTTCTGTGCAGGAAGTGCCTGAGCCAAGCAGGGCCAGCATCTACCGCTCTCTCACCATCAACATTTCCAAGGAGATGATGTGCTACAGCGACTTCCCCATCCCCGCTGATTACCCAAACTACATGCACCACTCTAAGATCCTGAAGTACTTCAGGATGTACGCGGAGCACTTTAAAATACTGCAACACATTCGTTTCCAGGTAACCTAATTCTTAAGAAACCTTTATTGGTCAAAATCTGGGCTGTCAAGACTGTTTCTTTAACTGCTGGGTGTTTTTCTTTTTCAGACCTCAGTAAAGAAAGTCACACAAAGACCGGACTTTTCTCGCACCGGTCAGTGGGAGGTGGTGACGAAGACCAAAGATGGACTGGAGGAGAGGCACATCTTTGACGCAGTCATCTGCTGCTCCGGTCATTACACCTACCCTAACCTGCCACTTAAAGACTTTCCAGGTATGTCTCGGTCTTGTCTTGTTTAGTTTGCACATACAGTTAGAAAATGTATAGCAAAACAATCGTGACGGATTTTCCAAAACCCAAGAAGCGATTGTAGCATGTGATACCTGCTGCAGGAATTGAGACGTTTGAAGGAAAATACTTCCACAGCTGGGACTACAAGGGACCCGAGGACATGCACGGGAAGAGAGTGGTGGTCATCGGCATCGGCAACTCAGGAGGAGACATCGCCGTTGAGAGTAGCAAATTTGCAGAGCAGGTTCTTGTTCTCTTTGTCTTGTCTTTGTTTTTGAGGTAACACATCTCTCTGTTACTTGCAGGAATGTTAATTAGCATCTGTTCTGTTGCCCAGGTGTTTATGAGCACCCGTCGCGGCGCCTGGGTGATCCGTCAGGTCTCAGATAACGGCGTTCCGGTGGACATGATGTACAACACCAGGTTCGTCCACATCCTTTTCCAGCTGCTGCCCATCAACTTTTTCAACTGGTTTGGAGAGAAGAAACTCAACGCCATGTACGACCACACAACATACGCCCTCAAGCCCAAACACAGGTGGGTGCTCTCCTGAAAATACACAGTGCCGAGCAAAAAGCATTTGGAAGGCTTTTATGTTTGTCATGCTACAACCACAAAAAAAGTGATGGTCTAGCGAAGGGGTCTTAAACTTTAGTCATCAAAAGCCGGTGTCCTGCAATTTTTAGATGTTTTCCTGATCCAACACACCTGAATCAAATGGCTGAATTACCATCTCAGTATGCACTAAAGTTCTCCAAAGTTAATGACCTCATTACTCAGAGCAAGAGGGGAAACATCTTAAAGTTGCAAGACATCAACCCTGGAGGACTGGAGTTGAAGATCCCTAGTCTATTGAATAAAATCCCATCAGTCACACTGATGTTTATGGAAAAAGTGTAGAAAAGTTCAAGGCAAAGTTGGTTAGATTTCTGGACCTCTTTACTGGTCAGTCACTTTGGTGATGTGCATCTTCCCTTTGATTGATGATTATCTCCTGATCTCTCCTAAGTCTGGTGTTCCTCTCTCCTTCCTGCCTCCACAGACTCTTCAGTCAGATCCCAGTGATTAATGACGATCTGCCTCTGAAGATTCTTTCAGGATCTGTCATCATCAAACCGAATGTAAAGGAAATTTGTGGCTCCACTGTGTTGTTTGACGATGGGAGCACGGTGGAAAAGGTCAGAATCTTCCTCCTAAGTATTTTCAAGAGTCTTTCCACACTCCCAGAATCCTTTTCACTGATCTACGTCTTCTTCATTGCAGGTAGACACAATTGTGTTCGCCACGGGGTACAACTATGGCTTCCCCTACTTGCCAAACAATGTTCTTTATAAGTCAGGCCACAGAGTAGGTCTCTACAAGCACGTGTTCCCTCCAAACTTGGAGCATACCACTCTAGGTGTGGTGGGTTTCATTCATGCCCTCGGCGCCATCATGCCTCAAGCGGAAATGCAGGCCCGCTGGGTGGCACGTGTCTTCAAAGGTGAGAGGCAAGGCTTTTATATGCTCCTGTTGTTAGTTGAAACCCTCAAAAGCCTGAGTGATCCTAACATGTCTTTATCATTTTTTTTGCTTTTAAGGACTTAAGAAGCTTCCCTCAAACCAAACCATGATCAAAGCTGTTGACAAGGACACTAAGGACATTGAGAAAAAGTAACTTCCCATTATTGTCTTCGATAACAGATCACCTATTTTTCGCAGTCCATTCAATGTTTGATCTTACAACAATTTGTTGGCCACCTCCACAGCTACATTGTGTCACAGTTGACCCCACTGCAGGTGGACTTTGTTTCCTACATGGACGACATCGCTGGAGAGATTGGAGTGAGGCCGAGTCTTCCCTGGCTCTTCTTCACAGACTACCAACTGTTCAAGCATGTATTCTGGGGACCCGTCTCCTCCTACCAGTACCGGTTGATGGGGCCGGGGAAGTGGGATGGAGCCCGCAAAGCGATCTTCACCCAGTTTGATCGCATGTACCAGCCCCTAAAAAGCAGGAAGGTCTGAATGAACACCGTTTTTAAACCAGCTTTAAACTTGTAATCTACCATTATCCTTTCAAATATAAACTAAATGCATCCTCTTTTCACGTCCGCCCAGCTGGAGGAGCCAGAGTCCTCCATTACGGGCCGCCTGGTTAAACTGAGCCTGGTGATTCTGGGTGGAGGAGCCGCAGCGTACTACTTCCACACACACCACCCAGACGCCATACCCACCCTGCTGTCCAACATCCGTCCACAGGCAGCCTGGAGATGAGAGAAGAACTCGGGATCCTTCAATCCAATCGGCTCAAAACCAGACCGATGACAGTGATATTGTGTTTTTTTTTTGTTTGTTTTTTTACGTGCGTTTACTTTTTGTGAACTCTTGGAAGTGGATTGCCAAATTATGCTCATTAGGCAACTGTTTCAAAATGCAAATGTGGATTTAAAATGTGTTTGTGCTTTGAAGCAGGTCAGCAAAACTTCACATCAACTGCTGTAATGTAAGCGGTACGCTCAAACATATTTAAGTAAGTGATTTTGGTTTTTATCGGGGGTTTTTGTTTTTCAAAATATTTTTTTCCCCCATTTTCTGTTTACTGATAGAGTCCATCAGATTTTTTTTATTAAGTCTAGTAAGTATATCTTGTTTTTCCTCAAAAGTACAATTAGACATACCACCCCAGTTTAATTCTGCATGTGTCACTTTTTTTTTTTTCCACAATTGAGGAACATTTGAAAATAAACTATACCATACCATGTAGCTGCTTTATCAGACATATAACTTCCTGTTTCTGTTGAGTATAAATCTGATCTTTTCTCCTCATTCATTAACCTTGTACGTTTTGCATGAGGTTACTCGGCACCACCAAACTAAAGTCCCAAATGAAATATTTTTGCAATATGTGCTGCTCTGATCAATTTTTGACAAGCTTTGATTGTCGAAAGGGACTTTTAGGGGCTGTAGTACAGCAGTTTTGGAGATAAATAAGGTAAATGTATCAATGACTTCAAAACAAATGATTTCTCGTCAAATTGGTGAGAAAAAAAATCATACACGGATCACACACCAGCACCTGAAAACAATCTAAGTTCCTATATTCTTGTTGGCTGCATATAAGATTTTGATAAATGTTCACTTTACCAAGTAAGTAATTTTTATTTTGAATCTACATCCAAAACCAAATGACACAGATTCCACCTGTGGGCTATTATTAATCACAGAAGAGAAACAGGTACATCTCTTCATAGGACATCATGATTATGTATTTGAGCTAATCCTTTTACCATGGTTCAGACCAGATCAACATGAAAAGTTGTGAAAAACACCTTTTAATCCAGCTATTGTCCAAAAAGAGCTTTTTTTTGTTGTTGTTTTTGTTTTTGTTTTTTACTTCAGATTTAAAAGTGAAGTGAAAATCTGAGTCTGGAGGAACTCAAACATCATCATAGTGCGCCCCCTGGTGCTGACATCTCGCAGTCTCCTGATTGTGGGTGATCAGCTCAAGCTGAAAGCTGCTGTATATGTAAATGTTGCTTTAAGAGTTGAAACTTTGAGCTTTTGAAGTCACTCCGTGTTCTTTGGGACTTGTGAAATTTTTCCATGCACTTTCACTTGCTGAGAAGGTTTTTTTCCCCCAGCTCAACACAAAGGGGGGGTTTCGATCAAAGCTACCCAGAACCTTTATCCTCTGGAACTATTGCAGTCTGGTACAAAGAGCACACTCGTCTAGTTTCTTTCATTAATGAGTAACATTAGCAGCAGATTTTTTTCTTTCCTTCTTTTCTCAGATGTTTAATCTTTAGGGCTCCAGAAGTTAGGATATCGTCTTTTTTCTGCTATGATATTTTCTCTTTTATTAATCCAGCATAAATATGAACCAATGCATTTACTCATTAGTAGTCCCATTAAGAGTAGTCTAAAACACTTTATTCACAAAGAATGTTGATGCACTTAACTCATTTAGGTGCCAGAGACGAGGGTGGAATTTTCCATCAGCCTGGGCAAAGTCTGGCCTGCTCTGTCCACGTCACCTTTGTGACCTTGATGGGGTTTTTTGTCCAGCATGTGGGATTATCTTACCCTTCCCCCATACATAGGTCTTCCAACATCCTCAAACCGTTCTTGCTGTATTCCTACAGATTTGGTAATAAATCATTGTTAACTGGGAAGGGATCTTTTTTTCTGAAACTAAGTTCCAAATAACCTTGTATGCACCAAAATCAGGGTTCTGAACTTTGACCCTCTCCCCGCTGGAGCTAGTAGATTGTGCTTTTCCATTAAACCAAAAAAGGATTTGTGATCTTGAGTAACTGGTGGAGCGTCAAGGAAGAAGCTAAAATGTGCGTAATATGAAGGGCATTAGGGGAAAATAACCAAACCTCGGGTCATTTTGATCATTTTTATTCAGCCACAAGAGAGAAACCAGTGACTTGCAAAAGTAATAATTTGATCCAAACCTTCCCATTGCAACTGGTTGAATTGATGTCCTGACGGAAGGTGAATCTCCATCACAATCCCAATGCTGCTCCAGCCCATAACACAAATTTTCCCACAATATTGTCATGTGTAGCTCCATTCATCTTCCATTAATCAGCTTTTCTGTCCTCCTCACAGCATGATGCTGCCACCACCCTGTTTCACTGTGGAGATGCATCAAGTGATGTTCACAGTGATGTGCTTTGCTACTTTTCTTTAACACATTATACTGTCAGTGTAGGCAAACGTTTTAGGCAGCTCACCTTCCTTCCGGTTGGTGTCTATGGACAAACTTTCTTTCAACACTAGTTTTCTATTTGCCAGATTTATGGAGTGCAATAATAACAATAATTCTGTCAACAGATTCCCCCGTTTGAGCCAAAGTTACTATAAACCTGTCTTAACAGGTTTATTGTGTTGTATGTTTTCCCATTCCTGGAGGAATCACATACTTAAAAGGACAGAATACAAAT
Source organism: Poecilia latipinna (assembly GCF_001443285.1). Classification (NCBI taxonomy): domain Eukaryota; kingdom Metazoa; phylum Chordata; class Actinopteri; order Cyprinodontiformes; family Poeciliidae; genus Poecilia; species Poecilia latipinna. The sequence continues at coordinate 33,182 of NW_015116209.1, forward strand.
ATACTTTTTAAATTTCTATCTTTAGAAATGCTGAATGGAGGGGGGAAAGCATCTTCTAGATGTGACTGAGATGTTTAAAGTGTTGATGTGAGGTCCGGACGTCATCCAACAGTAACCCTAACTTGATGTGAAAAGCACTTACAAAGGGCATGACCCATAGTCCCAGTTTCGTCAAGAGAACCTCCTGTCTGAGCACAGACGCTGGAAGGCAATCAGAGGCAATCTCTGAGTAAACAAGAGTTTACTGAATAGTTGACATTCATAAACTGGGAAGGTTTGTACACATTAACCAATTTATTGACTCCATCTACTGTAGACTTACCAAGTGCAATCTGGTTCACATAAAATGATTTGGGAATTAAAGCGATACAACCCAGTCAGTTGTGACCTTAACTTTTAGTCAGTCAGTGTGATGAAGGACTGAGTGACTGAGGAAGGGACGAAACTGCGACCTGCTGAACAGACGTCAGTAGACAGACTGAGGACAGACGATGCAGCTGCACAGACGAGCACCACGAACTGCAGAATTCAATCTTTTTTTTTTTTTTTTTTTTTTTTACTTCGTGTTTTTAGATTCATTTCACTCTCTGTCGTGTATAAACCCGCATCTAGATGGCGGCGTGCACGCGCAACCTCTCAAACAGGTTCGAGTAACGCGCGGGTCCGAGCGAGCGCGCATCAGACAGTCGACAGTAGAGTAATTAATAACACCATGTATTTTTTTTATTTTTTTTTATTTTTTTTATCATTATGTAAAAAAAAAAAAAAAAAAAAGCACATCCTGGCCACACTGTTCTGACCATATTTGTAACGACGCTTGACATGTTTTTTCTTCCTCGGTTGTCTCACAGCTCACGGTTTTCCCGGCATCGGCGGATCAGGTCCTCAAAGTTTGGACCGCCCCTTTTAAACCGCACAACCCAAACTTATGAGTACAGTTGCAATAGTTTGTACTACGGCACCGCTGAAAACTCTCTAAAATAATTTTTTAAAATACTTCCATAAATTAGCTAATTGTATATTTCTCTGATCGACAAAAGAAAACGTTCATGATCCTGTCATCCACAAACTGTATACAGATACAGTCGGGTGTCTTTGTTGCCTGGAGGAGAGAAAAAAAAAAGTCAGCAGCGGGTCTGTATAAAAGTCGGCGTTCTGATGAGATTCGTCCCTTTTCCAGAGACAGGCCAAGAAGCACACAAGGTAAGACAAATAAGCTGCTGCAAGAAAACCTGTTTGTTTACAGCTGTTTTGTTGTTTTTCATAATTAAATCATTTAATCTTTAACATGCCTGTTCTTTAAAGTCATGAAGAAAATAATGAGATTGTTGCAAATCAATGCAATGTTTTTGCATCGTTATTATTTTTCGTATTGTGTTATGATGCATTTACACAGAACATTCCAAACGGTGTTTTAAAAGGTAAGAATATTTACTAGCTTTTACGTTTTCTTGAACATAAATTTGATTGAGAAGAAAATGCACGCTGTTAGTTTATTCATATAAATGAAAAATCAGAACATTGTGCAAAAGGTTTTTGAACATAATTTTCATTTTGCATATATATTGCCTTTGACATATTTATGCTCATTTTGTTGAAAGAAAAATGCAATCAAAGTATCTCTGTGCAAAAAGAAAAAATGTAAGGATTAACCAAACAGTTTTAAATAAAACAAAGAGGCAAAAGTTGGACAAGGCAAAAAGTTCCAACAGGAAGAAAAAAGACAGGTCTTAACATGAACTGCACAGATGTGATATAACAAGTTGCAGGGTCATTGGGTTAAAGTGGTTTAAAGAAAAACCTTTGTTCTGCATGCGACTTCTAGGAACTTGTTTTATGACTCTGGCTGCAATCAAGAGCATTACTGAGGGTTTTATCTGGAAGCCACAAAGGGCTGCCTCCCCTCAAGTATTGGCCATGTTTATCAAAACTCAAACTTATCTTTAAATGCTTGCACTATAACAATGTTTGTGAATTCAGCTGAGCAACAGTTTGGTGCTGTGCTCTGATTTCATCATCACGTAAAACTGATATCTGCAGCTTTGAAATCACATATGATCACATTTAGAAACTACTTTGTAAGATGGTTTTTGCTAGAAAAAAAAGACATTAATTTAGCTTTGTTTCTGTTTACTAATGCTACACTTGCACCATTACCTGCATACGAGTAACATGAACAATAGTTTTTCAGAGCTGAACATTTAAACCAGATTGAAGACAAGAAGCGCTGATTGCAACATTTTATTTTTTTTAAAGCATAAAAAATATTTTCTTATTTCGTGATCATATGAAAAATATTGCTGGAGAAAACCGCATCTAAATTGCCTGAGACTCGTCCATTTTTCCACATTGCTGACAGCTCAAGCTGCGTCTTGCCAAGGGAATGTAGTCAAAATCCATTGAAATGTGTAAGCACATTCCAAAAGAGACAGATCCTTCTAGGAATGGTGACAGTTTGGGAAAAATAAGGTTGGATTCAGGATTTCAACGGTGAGGGGTGAAAACATTTTATAATCCACACATAAAATATTTTCCTGCTTTAAGCAACCAGCTTGATTAGCTGGTTAGTGATTAGTTTTGAGACATATCTCTGTTAGTTGTATGCTAAAACCCTAAAATTGTGGGTGGGGGGAGTAATTCTAGTCTGAGCTAAAGACTTCTTTAAAGTGAATTTATGACACATCATTACTTTAATATGATTGAACAATTTAAATTAATATTTTATCTTGTCTACTGTAGCTTATACACTGTGTTATATTTCTAGTTTTTCTTTCTTCCTGCCCTGTTGCAGCTCCATCATGGTGCAGAGAGTGGCAGTGATCGGGGCGGGCCCCTCTGGTCTCACCAGCGTCAAGGCTTGCCTGGATGAGGGCATGGAGCCCACCTGCTTCGAAAGCAGCGACGACATAGGAGGACTCTGGAAGTTCAAGGCAAGAATTTGCCGGCTGCTGCTGAGGAGATCGTTTTAATCCTGCAGATTTCCCCGAGGAATGCAGGAAAATGACTTTCGATTCTCCGTCTTCCCAGGAAGTCTCGGAGCCAAACAGGGCCAGCATATATCGCTCCCTCACCATCAACATCTGGAAGGAGATGATGTGCTACAGCGACTTCCCCATCCCCGCTGATTACCCAAACTACATGCACCACTCTAAGATCCTGAAGTACTTCAGGATGTACGCGGAGCACTTTAAAATACTGCAACACATTCGTTTCCAGGTAAATGCACAGGAAGAAGACCTTAAATCATTCTGGAGCTGTTCAGAGAGCTTTGTTGACCTTTTCCTTGTTCTTTGCTTATAACTTAGACCTCAGTGAAGAAAGTCACGCAGAGACCAGACTTTTCCCACACCGGTCAGTGGGAGGTGGTGATAGAAAATAAAGATGGACTGGAGGAGAGGCACATCTTTGATGCAGTCATCTGCTGCTCCGGTCATTTCAACTACCCCAACCTGCCGTTAAAAGACTTTCCGGGTAATACATGGTGGAAAACACTTGTGCAAGTATTCATTCTTGAACTGTTTGATATTTTGCTACAAAAACACAAAATCTTATCAAGTATTCTATTTTTTTTGTCTAGTTTCTGGTGCAATTAACTTGAAATAGGCCAAACTAACTTACAAGCTTGTTTTAAGTGAATACTTCCTTAATATCAATTTTTAAAAAAAGAAGTACACGTTCCAGATTTTTCACTTATAACATGGGAAAAATGTACAAGTAATTTCATAAGCGGCTGTTTTAATGCTAATCATCCTCGCTATTTGCATTCCACACGCTTGAGTATCTTTCCAATATGTTGCAGGAATTGAGACATTTGAAGGAAAATACTTCCACAGCTGGGACTACAAGGGACCCGAGGACATGCATGGGAAGAGAGTGGTGGTCATCGGCATTGGCAACTCAGGAGGAGACATCGCCGTGGAGGGCAGCAGAGTAGCAGAGCAGGTCGGGAAGTTTTTCTGGGGGGAGAAGGGGTTTCCCAACCGTTGCCACATTGAAAGTCTTGAACTCCCTGTAAAATGCGGTGCACACTTTCATCAACGGCTTCGTTTACTTGTTGTCCTTGAAACTTCCCCTGCAGGTGTACCTGAGCACTCGCAGCGGTGCCTGGGTCATCCGTCAGGTTTCCGACAACGGCTTGCCGGTTGACAGGTTCAACACGCGCTTTGTCCATGTCATGTTCAAGCTGCTGCCCATGAGTTTTCTCAACTGGCTCGGGGAGAAGAAGCTCAACGCCATGTACGACCACGCGGTGTACGGCCTCAAACCCAAACACAGGTAGGATGCTACAATGTTATGATGAGGGGGTCAATCGTCGTTTTCTGAGCAGATAATTGTTTTGCTCAGCAAAACTAAATTGCAGCATCTCTCTATTGGAGAGCATGGTCTAAAAGCTGCTCCAATGCTCATCAAAGCTTTCTGGTTCCAGCTATAGAACAACAAGCCATTATGTCCAATCCAGCAGAAGAGCAGCTTGAATTGCCAAAACGTAACTTTGGACAGATAGGCGCCTAAGAATCCACTAGATTGCAATGTGTTGCTCAAGTTGCCGCTGAGGGTTAACTGAGCCAGACACAAGTGTCTCCTGGAGTCAGTAGAGTCAGCGGACCAACAGGAAAATATTAACCGCACTGTGGGAAATAGGTATGCATACTTTGTTGCTTTGACATACACCACCTACCAGGGGTTAAGCTCAGCCGGGGTTATCTGGGGGTAAAGCTCCAACACGTGTTTTCCCAACTGTGTTAGACTGTCGGAGCCGGTGTAATCTGTTCTGGATTTGATCAAATCTTTAGTGGGAGCAAGAAACAGGACTGCTTAGTATTAAGTTAGAAAGGAACTTTTTAGACTACGAGGGCATCAAACTCTCATTCTGCTAATGTTCTACTAATGACCCAACTATTGGGTTCGTCTGTGTTAAATCAGAGAGTCTTGGAGGACTGGAGTTTGACACTAGTGGAATTGATTTTAAATCTCTTTGCACGCCACTAAGACAGACCTGGTTAAGATGGGTAAAAAGCCCAGAAAATTAATTCTTCTGTAACTCCAGTGTCATAATCTTGCTCTGCAAAATGAGGGGAAAGATAACAACTTTTAATGTAAATCTGTTTATTCAATATTCAATATAGGGTAAAAAAAACAAAAACAAAAAAAACAAAGAAAAGAAAATGTTAAGAAGAAGTATCCAAATTTATGGACAACAGTTCCATTGAGACCAAACATTTTTTACTAACAGTAATCAGTCAGGATGTGGCAGGAGAGAGAAAGGCTAAAGACGTGCTGCAAAGATCCTAAAGTATCAAACACTAGAGAGCAGAGTGCCTCACCACACCCCACGATGTTACACAAACACTGATTCTATTTCCACCGTTTCAAAATGAAAAGAGAAAAACATGCCAAGAAAATTGTTACAAGACAATAGTCGCCATTGTTGCTCCTGCATTACCTGATTGCAGTTCAGAAAATAAACTATCTCTACTTGATTTTCAGAGGATCTCATCATGTTTGCAACATTCAATCATGTCTCCTCTTCTTTTTCCCCAAGACTCTTCAGCCAGATTCCAGTGATCAACGATGACCTTCCCTTCAAGATTTTGTCCGGGTCAGTCCTCGTCAAGCCAAACTTGAAAGAGATCCGTGGCTCCACCGTGGTCTTCGATGATGGCACCACTGCGGAAAATGTTAGAGGAAAATTTGACGAGACGCTTGTCACAGCCTTTTGTTTCCCTGAGGTAAAAAAAAAAACACAACAACCTTTTAACCAATGTATTTCCTCTCACAGGTGGATTTGATTGTGTTCGCCACGGGGTACAACTACGATTTCCCCTACCTGCCGAAGCACGTCATGTACAAGTCGGGGCACCGTGTGGGTCTCTACAAACATGTTTTCCCCCCGGTCCTTGAGCAGCCCACTCTGGCTATCGTGGGCTTTATCCATTCTGACGGATCCATCATGCCACAGGCTGAGATGCAGGCCCGCTTTGTCACTCGTGTCTTCAAAGGTGAGGCTTCACTTCAACAGAGGCCATCTTTAAACGGTGTAAATGTTACTTGCTTGTCCCAACCTCTGCACAGACGTGAAGGTCCAGTTGTCAAATGTCTGCTTTCTGTCTTTGGGCCTTCAGGACATAAGAAGCTTCCCTCAAATCAAACCATGATCAAGGCTGTTGAGAAGGACACCAGAAATATTGAGAAAAAGTATGAGCGACATTCATTATGACTTAGATGAACGGTTCTTAACATTACTAAAAAGCAAGGCTTTTAGTTCTGTTGAAATGGTTTATAAGCTTACATGTTTTTCTCCTACAGCTACGTCGTGTCGAGGCTGACGCCCCTGCAGGTGGACTTTGTCGAGTACATGGACGACTTAGCGCAGGACATCGGAGTGCGCCCAAGTCTCCTCTGGCTGTTCCTCACCGACTTCCCCCTGTTTATGCGGGTTTTCTGGGGGCCCATCACTGCTTACCAGTACCGACTGATGGGGCCGGGAAAATGGAACGGGGCCCGCAGGGCGATCTTCACGCAGCTCGACCGCATGTACCAGCCCCTGAGGACCCGACAGGTCTGAAATGAGTGCTTTTTACACTCCTGGTCACAAGTTTACATACAGTCATCATCTACACTAATATTTTTTTAACTGCTTCTCTTTTTTTTTTACATTACAATAAAACGCAGAACTTCATTAATTGTTAAAAGAATTAAATGGTTTATGGACTGAACTTATATAGCGCTTTTCCAATTTGGGGTTGAGTGCCTTGCCCAGGGGCACATCAACATGTGGCAGGAAAAATCCGGAATTGAAACTACAACCTTCAGATTACGAGACAACGGCTCTACCCATAGAGCCACAGTCACCCCATAAATGGGGGATGTCTCGAAGCAATGTGGTTCATGAGCCGTTCCTGTTCATTTTAACTAACTTCCTGCCATCTGAGAGGATCATTTAGTACAAATGGTTAGAAAATTGGACACACTTGCGCAATCCAAGAGTTCAATAATCTCAGACATACTTTAAAAGTGTTTTCAGGATGGATCAAACTGGCCAACCTTAAGCTTCTGGGAGGATTCAGACCTACGTCTCTGAACCTGTATGTTTAATTTGATCATGTTTCGGGAAAATCCACAATAAATTACCCCTTCGACCTGATTTCTACATCTAAATATTGTTGATTGTATATCATCAGGCCATCTTTAAAGAAAGAACACTTCTAATGCATCATCAAAAGCCCCAAATCAATTTGACTTTCATGCCGATTGACGAGTAAATTCAGACAATAACTGTTTGTGTGCTCCCACAGCTGGGGCCTCAGGAGAGCTCGACAGCAGGCCGCCTCTTCAAGTGGAGCTTGCTGCTCGTGGCTGGAGGAAGCGCCGTCTACTACATCCAAGTTCACAATCCCACCCTCATCCCCACCCTGATGTCCAAACTTCGTCCACAAACCGTCTAAAGAAACCCCAAGATCAGAACCTCTGATGTTAACCATGGACATCTGTCAGTCATGCAGCAGTGTAACCCCCATCTACTGAGATCGAACAATGCAGCTCTTTTTACTTTAACATGCAACGCTGGTGACGCTCACTCTAGTCTGCACTGAAGTAAAGTTTCATATTGCATAAACTATTGCAGTTTAACTGTTTACAAGCAGGCCAGAACTAAACCACTGATATGCTGAAGATCATTGTTTATTGACAAGAAGGGAGGATATGGAGCCAGGATCAGAAAGCTGACAGGCAGAGTTCACCTTCCTGAACCACGGAAGTAGAAAAACAGAGGGAGAGACACAAGAAGTCAGGGAAAGCAAAAATAAAGACATCAGATCTTCCTATAATGAACTGGGCTCTGATTATATATATTGTACAAAAAGCATTCCAAACAATAAAGTGAACCTGCTTTGTTCATTTCAAACCCAGCTCTTGTGCATTTTAGGGATAGGTTTATGGTTGGAACACCAAGTTATGTTAAAAGTTCAACCATTCAGGTTGTAATTCGTATTCTTAGGTTTAAGAGCCGCAGTTTGACTTCTCCATAGATTCCTCCCTCCTGTGGTTTAAACATTGCCTGCACTTGTTAAAAACTCTGCACAGTTTGTGTTACAGTTCTTCTCCTGCACCAACAACCGGATGCTGTCATCACCATAAATATGCTACCATTACAAAACTGTGACACGTTTCTTTTTGTCTTTTTGATATTACATTATTTTTCATATAGACTACTAACTTCTGGTGTTTTCAGTGAACACGAGGCTTTTGTCATTTGAATAAATGTTTTAAAGGAACATTAAAGCAATAGGTGCTGTTAATACTACTTTTCCACCCAGAGTTTGATTGAGTGCTCTTTTTTCTATTTCTTCTTTCTGTCTTAAGCTTATTATCTCTATTTTCACTCTAAGAAGCAATTAGAAAATCTTAATGTAAAATGAAACCTCTCTTGCAGCTCTGTTTTCGCTGGCAGCCACAAATGTGGTCGTATTCAGCTGGTCAAGGCACATAAACACTATAACCCAAATTCAAAACCTCTCAAAAAGCAACATAACATGGCCTGATCTAATGAAAACGTGAAAAGGATTACAAAGTCATTCTTAAGGCTTTAAATCTCTGTTGAATCACATTGGTCTAGTCAAAGTCTAGACTTAAATATGATTGAGCTTCTGTGGCGTGGCTTAAAAAAGTTACCCATTCATACGTAACCTTCAATGTGGCTGAATTTAAAAAAATATTGAATATTTTTATATTGAAAAGAGTGGGTCAAAAAAGACCCTAACCCGTAATTGCCTCCAAGGAGGGACACAACTTACGATGTCGGGGGGAAAATTACTTCTTTTTTTTTCTTCACATAGAACCAGGTTGTTTGAACAACTTTTTCCCCTTTAAAAAAAAAATCATCATTTGAAACTGCATATTATGCTTATTCATGTTTATCCTTGATGCAAAACTTAAGAAAGGAAACAATAAAAGTAACCATTAGGGGGCAAATATTCTTTCACAAAACTATCAAATCTATTTTGGTTCAGATTAGTTCAGTTTATTCCAATCCAATAATAAGTCTATATTCAGATCTCTATATTTTTATTATGCAGTTCACGTTATAGAGTTCATGTTTAGTTTAGTGTAGTTTAGTTCAGCTCAAATATTTGATGTAGCCAGAAGACATATCAGTATTTTCTCAGACTTGAACACAGACAGGATGTTTATACCTTCTGAAAACTTACTTCCCAGATAGCACAGAATGATTGAAACAACATTGAATCAATGTCAGCCAGAAACATTGAA
>NW_015116210.1:0-42443 GCF_001443285.1 Poecilia latipinna
CAAACTATCAATCAAATATTTAACAAATTAATGCATTTGGATTTTCTTGTACCTCAGTGTGAAAGCGCCTTTGGTTACTTTTTCTATAATGTCTAGGCCTGTTATTATTTCTAGAATTTAAGAAACAAGTTTGCTGATTCTAATTCCCAGTAACTTTAATGGGTTTGGTTACCTCACATGTTCTCTTGACAAATAACAACATGCTGCAGCATTTGCCAGTCCAAACGCAAAGGATATATCTGACAACTTTATAAACTTCAACATGTTTTTCTCTGGTGGTTTAAAGAAGCATTGACACTAATGACCTTGCTCTGAATTTTCTTTTTTCCTGCTTTCATAGAGATATCATTAGTAAAATGATTAAAAAAGTAAACTGTTTCAAGTGCATGACCTATTCAGGGGAATTTGCTAATTAAATTTTGATTTTCTGCAAATCAAAACAATGCTTAGATTCTCTGCTTTTTACACTTTCAGACAAGCTGTTGAAATGTCCTTTCAATTTAGACTAATCTTGTTGTATCTAAAGACAATTATGTATAAGCCCTAAGAATATATGTCTTAACACTCTATCACATTTATACTAGACTATAATTGAACACAAGTGCAGTTCTCCTGTTTGTTAAACATAATCTTGGTAAATGAAGCATGTTTTTAATATTTTTTTGTCGTTTCTTTGGGACACAATGACAAAGAAATTCACATGCAGTCATTGTTTCCTTTGATCTTTAGAGGTTAATATAATACTAAGGAAAGACGGAATGCCAACTCAGTCATGCACACTTCACCAATACCTGGCAGTCTTCTTTAAATGGCTGCTGATCCAGTCTTTTGTTTCTCCTTCTTTTATATCTCCTCCTAAACCTCTATGTCCATCTCTTCCTCCGTTTTCACTCCCTCTATCTTTTACACCACAATTTACCCCACAACAGCTAACACCATCCTTGTATGCTATTTAACAGCAACAATAGTAAACTTTATAGCACTTTCACAAAGAATTCATTGTTGTAACAGCAGAACTATATTTATTTATTTATTTATTTATTTATTTATTTATTTATTTATTTATTTATTTATTTATTTATTTAAACAACTTAAGATAAACGCTAAAGACACAGGAAGTGAGTTATTAACTTTATTTGTACTGTTCTTGAGCTGGTAAATGGATCTATATATATTCTGTATATTCTGATATCTTTACTTTGAACACAGACTTTCCTCTAAAATGTTTTCCTGTGCAATAAGGAAACGTGTGCCTTCTCTGGTCAGTCAGTATAGAGTGATTTTAATTGATGAAGCAGATTAATCATTTGTGCACCTGTAGTATAAATTTCCTCATAGGCTGCCTTTGATTTTCTCTATGCCCTGAACACATCCAAAAGAACAAACACAACACTATATAAAAGCACTATATTAAAATGAGTTGCTTTTAAGAAGTATATTTTAAACAAACTTCATTGAAGTGCTTTGTCTCATTTATTAAATATGACAGTATCTAATAAACTACAAAGAAAACTTGCAGTCAGTGCTCCTCCAAAGGGCAAAAAGTAGAAGGTGTTAGAGCGATGTCTGCACTTTAATCTGATTGAAATGATATTTTATGACGTTAAATGGCTGTTCATGCTTGAAAAATTCTTTAGTTACCTTGGATAAAAAACAACTCCACAAACAGGACTGTTGGTGATGTAAAAGCAGTTTTTGATGCCAACAATGCGACCACTGGTTATTTGATTTAAGTTACTGTATTTTCTTACATATGGACAAGTTGGTCTGAATAGCTTTTTCCCTTAAAAATAAATAACTTAAAAACTGCTCGTGCTATTAACTCAGATTATCTTGTCCACCAACATACTATTCTAAGAACTGACTATGTGCTGGTAGTGTTGAGGTACAGCTCAACAGGCAGAGCATTAATTATTAGTAAATAGCATATGCGTGAAAAGTTTTTCTTTCAGCCTCTCCATTTTTTTCCTCTTCCAATTAGAGGATTTTAGGTTTCACACTCTACCCGGCAGCCAGTCTTCAAACCATATGTTTCTGTTATTTTTTTTTAATTATCTTATGAGTAAATGGCTTTTTGGAACATAGATAAAGCTAAAAAGGCAATGTCTCCCTATATATTATTTATTTAATCCTTTATCTCACTGTCCTACTGGTGTGTTGACAGTCTGATTCTAATGGTGACAGACTTTGCACCTACACGGTGTAAGCTCTTATCCACCACTAATCCAGCACAATTTTTCAGTCTACATTCTATCTTGAAATCCATCAAATCTCAAGGTTCCTAATCCTCTCCTCTAAAATGAACTACACACATGGTCACATTTAATAGCAAAAGTTCTGTGTGTTCAGCTAGACAAAAAAAGCATCCATGCAGGTAGCTAACTCTGTTATCATTTGGAGAAAAATAATAATAATGAAAAAAAAAAAAACATCTTCATCCTTAAACTCTATCTTGCAGACTATCATTGTAGATTCAACCAGGCTGATATCTTCTTGTGATAGAAAGTTACTGTAAGCAAATTTTATCCTCTGCATGTTTAGTCTGTGCAAGAAAAAAACTATCACTGTTGCAAAATTATTTATGAGAATATTTCTTGCACAGTTCTTGGATATGTGTATGTAAATAATTCATGAAGAATAATTTAGTAAGCTTTGGACTTCTAGAGTCATTGCTAACTGCAGAAATATTTACCACCAAATCAAACATGTCTTATCTTTTGCAGTTCTGGCTATGAGATTTTTTTTATGGGGATAAGAAGATACACCACACTGGCAGGAGTACACAGACTGTGAAGGGAATGATTCTTAAGTCATGTAAATTTAATTGGAATGCTGCGAGAAGGTGATATCAGGTATCTGTCAAGCGATGTTATTTTTAATTGACTGGAAGAAATCAAAGTTGACCTAAAATCTTTAGTGGGACGCAATCATGCACAACCCACTCATCCAAAACATATTGCGGCTTTATGTGTTGGACTTTACTCTTTATTCTTTTTTTGTTTGTTTATTTTTTTTAAGAAATCTGTAGGATTCAATAAATATGAATATTATTGAAGTCATTTATTTCAGTAACTTAATTTACTGAAAAACACTTTTAATAACTTTTGCTAATTACACACAATGAAGTTTAAAAGCCTTTACTTTTGATAATTATGATGACTTTCTGCTCACAGCTAATAAAAACACAACATTAATATAAAAATCAAACTAATCAATATAGAAATATGAGCTTAATGGGAAGTATATTTAATACATACTTTATGGTTATAATGTTCAAAAGATAGTTTAAATCTGACATCATCAGAATTAATCTTCTAATTTATTTAATATCGCTTTATAACTTTGGCAATAAAAAAAGTGGAGGACTTATAATTCCAATGCTTTACAGTTTTAATGTGGTGCCAACCTGAAGGCTGAAGACTTAACAGTTTGTGTGCTGGATGTTAAGGGTTTGCAGTGAGATTAGCTGTCCTTTCCCCGATTCTAAGCCTGTACAAGTGTGATGTGATTGTTCATTTCACCCTGGTCATGTCATGGTTTGTGGTTGAAGCAAGAGGACACAGTGATAGATGAGCACAGGACAGGCTGAATGATGACAGAGTAGACGATAACCGGCAGCTCCGTTTACATGTTGCACTTGTTAAGTTGTTGGAGGAAATACAGTCCTTGCTGTTCTTTATTCTGAACAGTGTCTTTGTTTAAGATCCAGGTTCTAAGAAAGTGTGGTTCCTCGAAACTGGAACTGATCCACAGAAGGCTCTGTGTTGTTCAGGACGGTGACGGGAAGGAGTGTGGAGTAGTTCCGTTTGATCCGTCTTACGTATTTTAAATAAATAAGTAAGTTCACACTTACTTGGCCGTATCAAAAACCAATCACATATGTGCTCTGGTGCTCTGACCAGATGTCAAAGACCATTATTTAAATAAATGTTTTGCCTTAGTTTTTTTTTAGATTTGTGTAATTTGGGAGATGTATTATAATGGCATTGAAACTGTTTAGGATTTGTGATGATAAGTTGATCTATTCTTAATAATCTATGAATGTCTGATTTCACATCACGCTATTTAATTTCTCTAAGCTCTTGTTTTTTTTCTACTTGTTTGTTTTGAGTTGGTGCTTGTATTGTTGTATTGTTTTTTTTATTAGCTTGTGTTGCTTTAATGTATCAAATTTTGGTCATATTTTTCACTTTTTTCAGTTCACATTCATATAAATTTATGTATTTCTGCATCAGTGTGTAAGCTGTTGTAATATTTATGCATTTTATAAGCTGTATTTAAGCTTTAGTCTGATCTAATCGAAACTACACATTTTGTATATTAATGGACATTTAAAGGTTTGCTCTTTTAAATATGTGCAGACAAAATACATTAGTTATATAAAGCTCGTTGTGAAACATACCATGTACACTTTAGAATTATCATTTCACTCCTCTTACTGTTTCATGCAATAGCTATAAACATATTTATATTCTCAAATACACTTGCACAGATGTTCAATTTAGTTATGTGAATAAGTTTGTGTATCTGCAAAAACACAACGTGAAAGAAAAGCATTCAAAGCTAAGAACTTAAACCTCAATTGGAATGGCTTTGGGCATTTGGCAGAGTTGAGAAAATTACTTTTCTGTTTGTATGAAAATAACAAATATTCCAACATGTGTACACAAATCCTATGACAAAGTCTTACCAATATCTATACCCACAAACACTAACCTGGGCAAACACACACACACACACACGAACACGCGCACACACACCTCCACACCTCCACATGTAAACACAAATCCTGGCACTGATCTGACAGGTGAGAATAGCTTACAGCTAGGTTAAAGGGGGAGCACACTACAAATGCAGGTCACCTCTCATGGGACAGAGACATTTTTTAGCAGTGCGCTAGAGAAACAAAAAACAGAAATACAGAGTAATTTAATAATTGAGTTCCTCTCAATAATCCTTTGGTTGCCTGATTGTTTTCTTCTTCTCTCCACCTCCATTTACATTACAGAAGCAGCTTCTTTATTTAATCCTGCCTGGATATATGTCAGCAAGTAGTAGATAAGATGCCCTTCTTTTTTTGACAGATTTGAGCAATATTTTTTTTTTTTTTTTCTTTTTATACATCTTGAACTATTTTGTAACAGTATAACCAAAGACTTCACTGTATTTTATTGGACTCTTATTTGATTGACCAACAGAAAAATAGCTTGTAATTGTTTGGTGTAGGAAAAATTGTTTGTGGATTAGAAATGATTTACATAAAAAAAATTAAAAACTGTCAGACAGTAGCATTCCTCTCCACAGTGTCAACACTTTAAGTTTACTTGTACAGTTGAAATGTTTTGGGGTATCTTTGAACCACTTTTGCAAATCTAGAGACATGATGTTGCCTTTTTTCTTTGCAACGTGGCTCAAGCTGAGTTAGATTACAGTTTTCAAAACTTGAAATATAAATTCAGTTTTACAGAGTAGGGGAGCCATTCCAGCAATTGAATTTGTCTCAATCTAACCCATTCCTCTCTGTGTACTCTACCTGCATATTGACCATTTTCTTACTAAAAGTGAACGTTCAAAACACTATCAAGTCTTTTGCCACCTCTTGTACTGTAGGTTTTCTTATTATTGCTGTGAGCAACTTCCGTTTCTAAACTGTCAAACAAAATCACCACACCATGATGCTGCTGCCACCACATTTCACCACATGGGGATATTTTTTCTCAAGGTACATGTTCAGTGTTACGTTGTTGTTGCCACACACAGCACATATTTGCTTTGTCCCTGAGAGTAAACTACAAACAGGATTTGACTTTCTTTCTTTCTTCAATGGCTTCCTCATTGTCCCACTTGTAGAAAGGCAGTCCGCATCTGGTAGATGTCATGTCAACAAAATCTCCTACCTGAGTTGTGGATCTTTGCAGCTCCTCTGTAGAGGTACTA
This sequence comes from Poecilia latipinna, assembly GCF_001443285.1. Classification (NCBI taxonomy): domain Eukaryota; kingdom Metazoa; phylum Chordata; class Actinopteri; order Cyprinodontiformes; family Poeciliidae; genus Poecilia; species Poecilia latipinna. The sequence goes on from NW_015116210.1 coordinate 5,938, forward strand.
TAGGTGTCTGAATGCTTCTCTGATTAATGTTGTGCTTCCCTATCAGCTTAGGTCTATGTCTTGTTATTTTGTCTTGGTATGTCTGCTTTGTGCCCTTATGTTTGTATTTTCATATGATGGATTAAAAGATTTTTTCAAGGCTTAGAAAATTGTTTTACCACGTAACCTTTTGTTAAACTTCAAACTGCAAAGAAAAATATGTATGCATAGTATAAATGATATACATATTTTTACTGTTTAGAAGACTACTGATGGCAATAGTTGATTTGGATCATTTTTAGGAGTTTTCAGACTACATGCTTTAAATCTTTATTCTATTTGTTTTTTTGTACGATAAAATGCAAACTATGACATCAAATTTCATGAAATAGACTGAATTTATTGAGTCTAGCATGACAAAATAGGAAAGTTTTTGTTTGGATTTTAGGCTGTTGTGTAGTTTGATTTGATTGTAGTTTCATTATTTTGTGTTCCTTAGTTTGGTTAGGAACAAACTTGTTCCTGTTTATCTTCAGTTCAGTGCTTTCTTAATGATTGTAGCTCATTATGATTATTTCTTGTGTCTAGTTACTCTTAGCTACGCTAATTTTAATATGCTTAGTTTGGTTTACTGCTAGATTAATGTTCTTGTCCCCTGTGTACTCTGTTTGGCCCCCTGTGCCACTTTCTCTCTCTCTTTCCCCTCTCCTCAGTCTGCCTTCTGCTCTCCCCCCTCACACCTGCAATCAGTTAGCTAATCAGCCCAGGTTCATTGTTTTTGCATTAAACCTCCCAGTATTTAAGCACCTCTTTCTCAGTCTCTCCTCACTGCTTTTCTTCCCCGTCTACTTCTGTATTTCCTTGTTGGCTCTTTTTGCTGTGGATTACTTTTTGTTTCTACCCTGGCTCACTGTCATTCTTGTATGTTTTGGTAATCCTTTTTTTTTATTTTAAACATTCATCAACTCTCTGCTTCTGCTGCTCTTGCATTTGGGTCCTACTTTAAAACCACACCTTATGACATTTTTAAGCAAAACCAAAACTCCAACAATCTTAGCTCCATTCTTTTCATCCAAATCCATATTTATGCTAAGATTTTTTTTCCCTTTAAGACTCCAGCTGTTTAAGATAAGGGCTCTTGAGAGTCAAAATACTGTCTGCTGTTGTTACTAATCTTTTTTTGAGGACCTTGAATAGATGTCACTCATCAAACATGTTTCTTTTATTGTGCAATATGTGCACAAATGGATAGCTCTAAATTAGAAAATGGATGAATCTTTGGGGCTGTCTGAAAGATGCTTTACAATACATCTTTTTTAGACTACATGAGCCACATTTGCTTAATTCTAAACAATGTTTCCATTTGGATAAGTCATTTAAAGGTCACCATACCAAAATCATTTCCCTTGTCTTTTTTTAAGAGAAGGGAAGTTGTGGTTGGCGGGAAAAAAAGATTTATATGTCTGTACATATTACTCTGAAAAGTTAAAAGCCAAGTGAATGATGTGTGATGTGTTTAATGTCAAGGAGAGCTTCCTAGAAGAGTCAGTGCTTTAAAACATTACTGAACCAATGTCTCTGTCGGCTTTCTGTTACTCAAATTCAAGGGAGCTGAAGTTTAAAAGTCTAGAAAGACAGACTTTTAGAATGTGTCCAAGTTAGAAATGTTCACAACGTGTTGTTTATGCCCCCAGTTATTTGCCAAATTGTTGTTAGAAACTATTCTGGTAATAGAATCATTAAAAAAAATAAAAAAATAAAAAAATCATTATGTTGAAGGTCTAAAACACTGTACCATCATCAAAGTGTAATTATTTATTTCAAGTCATCCATTTGTTCCTACCACATACTCCTTACAAAAAAACATTTACCACTGATCCATTAAGAGAAAAATACAACTGTTTTTAAAAACAGTTTGGACATTTTTACAGTAAAAATGCCCAAATCTGCAAATTTGAAGACGTTTCACCCACAATCTCAAACAGTTTTCTCTGTAAACTTATGGTTTTGTCATTAACAAGCTTAAGCTACACTAAAACCAAAGATTAAAACCAAAATTACTTATGAGGATAGTAAGGTCATGCTGTTAAATATGCTCATGGTTTCCTACAAACTTCATCATTAATGCACTTTCCACACACCCATTTGTGGATGTGTCTAAGGTTTTTGGTTATGTCTTTCAACTATAACTCAAGACATGGCATTAAAGCAGATGAATTTGCTTCTACCAGCATCTTGGCAAATCATAGGATAAGGAATAAGAAAAACATAAAGCAGTAAAAAGTTCCCTAAACATCTGGTCCAGCTGCTTTTCATCTTTTCTAATCATTTTGTGGAATTAAAGCAACATTTCGAAGATAAAGTACGGGAAAACAGCCAATTAATTAAAGTTCCACATCTGTGATCACTATTATCCACGGAAACATGGAGATTGTATTTACATCCATATCAGATGGATGTTAGGCTGATTTACTACATGGCTGAGGGAAAACCCAGAGGAAAAAAAACAAAAAAAAAAAAAAAACAGAAGTGCTTTGACATTTAAAATCCAATGCTCTAATGTGAAAAGGAGAAACTGTTAACCACTGCATTATTTTGGTATTCTTTTTAGCTGATAGAAGCTGTGAGACTTGTCATTTCACTCTTGTTCTCTTTTTTTGACAGGATTTTGTATCACACCTTATAAAAACTATCTGGTAACTAATGACATGAAGGACATTTATCTGATTTAATAAATAGTTTCTCCTAAAATCCATTTCATCCCGACAAATCTTTCCACTTTCTTTAGGCTTCAAGAACAAAAACAGCCTCATTTAAAATTATGTTAGCAGGTTCAACTCAATTTGGGCTCTGGTATAAGTGCGCTACTTTGTTTCACCACATTTGGTTTTGTTTTCTTTTTCAGTTGTCAGTATAGCACTATTTTGTACAGGGCTGGCATGATATGTCAGGTGGATTTAGGGACTGAAGCTAGGGCTAATGGCACAGGCTAACAAGTGACATTCTCTCATTAAGTGGGAAGAATTGCTTGAGTGGCCAGTCAGGTGGAGGACATTAAACAAGGTCAGAGCCTCAGGCTGCCATGAAAAAAATAAGTGAAAAAGGAAGACAGGGAAAAGGACAAGATATTTGCTGTGCTTGGAGAAAGCTCTTCTCTCCTTTGACTGGCAGAACATCATAGGAGAAGAGTTTGAAGTTTGGACTTTGGTCGCGACTGCGTTTGAACATGAATCTATTTCGGTCCTTGGCAGTGTGTGTGTGCACTCATAGAGGACCACTTTCACAGTATTTACTAACAAAGGGAGGTCATTTAAGGAAAGTGAGAACCTTTTACTGGTCCTCGCTTTTTTTTGCAGGTCTTTTGTTCTCTACTACTTAGCTTTAGAAGTATGGTGTGAATTAGGTTTTGGTCAAAGGTAGGGTTTGGAATAGACTAGTAATAGTTAGGGTCAGTAACAGTGTCTGTAATAGGCATAAATTCAGTTCCTAAAATGAATGGAAGTCAATACAAAGTCCTCAGTCTGTATAGAAGTACAAAGATGTGTGTGTGGGCATGTGTGTTCTGTGTGGTTTGTGTTGTATGTATTGAAACCGACTTTGCTGACCATCACCATGGGGCAAAGTGAATAGTCTCTTTTCTGGAGGGCTATGAGAGTTGCTAACAGAAAGGGAAATCAATAATGTCAATAGGATGAGCATTAGGAAGGCCAAGTGACTTTAACAGCCCCATTGTCATTCTACTGTTTTTGAAAAGCCGTTTGTGGGCTGTTCTTTCTCCAGTCCTCAATTTTCAGACAGTTGAGGAAGACAGACAGTCATGTAGACAGGGAGACAAAGATGGAAGGGGAGAGACAAAGAATGGAACCTTTTCAGATAAACAAACTGGAAGGCCATTCTGACATATCATCAGTTCGACCGCCTTTCACAGAGGGTTGAAAGATGTTGCTTTTTCCAGGCCATCAACCTCTTAACTGAACTGTAGCTGTTTACTTATCAGCTTTAAACACTGCACAAATTTCTCTTCATCAAGGAGACTGGTCTTTCTAAACCTTCATGTGCTATTAACTTCAATTATTCCACATTCATTGCACCATTTAAAATGCTTTTTCATTTAAGCAAATTCAGATTAACCACATCTCACTGAGGCTTAAGTAGAACTCTAATGAGCGTTGCTCTTGCAGTGGCAGAGGAGGTAATAGTGCACAAGTCTCAAAATGTTTATTGGCACATTTCTTGCATGCTAAAGTTACAGTATTTTAAGTCTGATTGCTTGAATGTGCCTAAATATCTAGAGAATCTTCTGTGTCTATCTGGAGTTTAAGTTGGCCTGTAATCATATATAAAATGGGGCTTTAGGTTACTATACAGGACGCTGGGCAAGTCTCAGTAAGAGGGAGCTAGACCTACAAGGCATATTACAATAAAAATAGAAATGGAAAATCACTCAGATTTCTGAATATGGAGTACATATTCTAAGTCAGTTTTTTTTTTTTTTTATCTTTGGAAGTAAATGAAAAAATGGCATCAGAATATACCATGTTTTTCACAAGTATTTCTGTTCTCATATAAACTTATCACACAAATGTGCCATTTTAATTGATTCCAAAACAGAGAAGATCCTATTTAGCTGTTGCATCTGTACTGACCAAATGCTTCTCATTCAGTGATATAAGTTTGTCTTTCTGCACTGAAGCCCTGTTCTGTATGCTCTTTATAGCCCTGTGTGCATAACTATTTAACTTACTTGATTGAATTCATAAATCCCAATTCCCTATAACAAAAGTATGCATTCTTGCCATTAGATAAATATAAAGGTATTTACTGGGTCTAAAGGAAATGGATTTATTGTCACTAGTAATATTTCTTAGCAAATGTACAGTAACTGTTTTAAAGGTCATCTTCACAATGATGACTTTGTTCATCTCCTTATACACTATTTGTGTATTCATTGGAGGCAAGACAATTATGCTTGAATAGACCATTTTCTCATCACCAGGCCTTGTCAGAGAGTTTACATGAATACAGTAATGTGGCGAGGTGACCTTAGTTAATATGCAAGGATCTGTGAATATGCAAACGGGTTTGGGTTTTTGTTAAATTGTTGTTGCTTAGTTTTGATTTGGAATAAGTAGGTTTTATTTGTAGATGGAATTTTAATCTCTGTGTTAAATGTTTGCCTTTAATATAGATATTAAATGATTGGTTTGCCCTCCATTACACTAACTAGATCGCTGGACTCAGTGAGATATTGACATTTGCCAAGAGGCAATGTGGCTCACTTTTTTGGGCGTGAGAGACGTCGTCTGCAAATTGCAATTATTAGATCTTTGCATTGATGATACATATGGTTATTTTCTGGGTTAATAAGGGGGATTTAAAAACAGCCTGATGTATATTTTTAGAAGGCTCATGATCTGTGACGGATGCTGAGCTTCCAGACATGTTATATGCTCTATATTTTATACCAAGATGAACATCAGGTTTTCTGTACCAAATGCAACAAAGAAATCCTCAAAATCATAACAGCCCCCTCCATGTTTCACCATCGGTAGAGTTTTCTTTTCTGTAAAAGTTTTATTTTTTCTTCTGGTAAACAAAGAGCTGATGGAACATTTAGGGCTTCTCAACAAGCATTTTGGCAAATTTCAGTTTAGCTTTTTTGTAATTTTCTGTCTACAGTGGAGCCCTCTTGGGTATTCAATCTGGCGTTGCATTTCCACATGACTCCAATTGAGTAATTATGTCTTTCCAGACAAATTTCAGTGCACACCGACATTAGCAGTTAAGAGTTCAAATCTCCCTAAAATGTTGCATATTTCTGTTGTATTGTGTACTGTTCAGTTGTACAAAATCAAACAAAAACAATGACAGCACTGTCAAATTTGATAGCTTAACTCATTAGCATAGTTTTACCTTACAAATAAACGTCTGTCCTTTAAGTCACCTGCTGAAGTCAGATTTCCTTTCTGAGTGAGAGCAAGTAGAGCAGAAAACAGAGATTTTTTGAGGCTTAGTCTATGGATATATTTGAATATGGATGTATAGATACAAACATTACTCATTAGAAAACAGTTTGCACATTGTTTTTTTCAACATTTCCACATAAACATGCGGTCATACAAAAATCCACACACAGTGAGTCATAACTTGATGTGTTTATAGCCATGGGGAAGTCCTTTATGCACATAACTAGATTATCTCACAGTGAGCTCTGATCAGCTTAATTTGGATTCAACCTACTTAGCCTTCCTTCATCTGCCTGTCTGTCTTCAAGTTTATCATTTTTTTGAACAGGAATTGCAAAACGATTCCTTGTATGTGTGCATGTCACAAACAAAATCTCTTGTTTTTGATCAGGATTACATTTAAAAATACCTCAATTTTTACTGTGTTTTTTTTTTTTTTTTTCTGTTCGTAGTAACCTAGACCATGCCAAGCACAGTAGTTATTCTATTTTGTAGATAACAAATAAATCACATAAGATCTCATTGGTTTCTCAAAGAAATAATGTTGTAATTATAGAAACTACATGTAATAAGCTCATTTTGTCCTTGTTTTGGTAGAATATCAATGCCAAAATAACTAATTGTCTCTCAGTTATTTCCTTGATTGCAGAATCATTCAGGAGCCCTCAGCAATGCTCACTATACAGTACCATCCAAAAGTATTCATATCCTTTGAACTTAAATTAATTTCATAGCAAATTGATGTAATGTGTCAACATGAAGTAGTGAAGGGAAACTAAACTTTTCACAAGTAAAATCCTGAAAAGTGTAGCATACATTGACATTCAGCCCTGTTCATGTTAATACACATAAATAAAATCCAGCTTTATAAATTACCTTCAAATGTCACCAAATTACTCAACTGAGTTCACTCAATTTCAGTATAATTGTTACAATATACTAGTAAACAATGAAATGAAATGAAATGAAATGAAATGAAATGAAATGAAATTTTGAAATGAAATTTTATTCGAACATGATACAAATATAAAATAAAATAGTGCACAGTAACAAGAAGTGCATAAGAAAGAAGAGAAAATACAGATTTTTTTGTTTCAGTTAACATATGCTCAAAATGGGGTAGGAAGAAGTGAGAACTTATAAACTCCTACCCCTAAACACTTGAAACTTTAGAGTCCTACTGTCATTAAACAAATCGAAATCAAAGTGGCAGTCAGAAGTAACAGTTACTAATATTTACCTATACATTTTCCCATTTTATTCTGGTTTGTCTTTCTAAACCCTTACACCAAGTTATCTGCAATACACACCTTATTGCTTTCCATCACCCGTATGTGTATCTATTGAAAATTACCTCTTTGTACTTTCTTTTGAATTGTGTTAAACTATTGCTTTGTTTTAAATCTTCATGTAATTTGTTCCATAACTTTACGCCTTTAATTGAAATACAGAAGCTTTTTCTTGTTCTAAAATTGCGGATCTTGAAGTTTGAGTGACCCCTTAAGTTATACCCCCCTTCTCTTTCAGAAAACGTGCTCTGTATGTGCTCAGGTAACAACCTTTTAGATGCTTTGAACATAAATTGAGCCATTTTAAATTCTACAAGCTCGTCAAATTTGAGAATTCTGGATTTTATGAAGAGTGGGTTTGTATGCTCATAATAAATATATATATTATATATAAATATAATCAAAGACAAGCGCCACACCAGACAGCTCCATAACAAATTCATGATGAAGTTTGAAGTTTGTATTAACAAATTGCTGCAGAGCATCTACTTCATTTAAAATAAATGTCACTTCACACTGAATAAATAAATAATGTGCAGATATACCAATCTCACTGCCTAAACCTTGGTTTTATTGTCTTGGTAAATGGTCTTGTGGAAACAAGAATAATTACAGTGGCAACAAACATCCAAATGAAAGAAAAACATTTTAGAATAGAACCTTGAAGGTTAGAGACAAAAGAAAAAGTGTCTCCTGGTGTTCAAGTTGAGCACTAAACCCTTTCAAGCACCTCACATTGAATCTTTAACCTGTCAAAGCGAATGACACAAGCAGAAGCACATTTGAATTTGCAGTATACTCTTGTTTTCACTAGTGTAGGAATTAGTCATCCCTTGTGCTCATAAATTTGTGATCAGGCTACTTATTGTCATGACATGCAATGTGATTAAAACTTTATTCATTTTGCATTTTGCAATTTACTGTCATGTGTGTAGCTACATTAGGTACATGTTCTATATTTGCTCATTTACAGAAATTTGCTAATCACTAATCATTGGGACCAAAAGTAATTTATATAACCAATAAAATTTAATCTAGCTTTGTTTCGTACAGAGTTTGAACCCTCAGTTATTGGGGAGCAGTTGATTAGTGGATGGTAATACCGACATTTTCAATTTTACCCAGTCGCTAACATTTGGCCGTGACAGATGTAATGCTCCATCTTGACATCATGAAGCTTATCAGAAATTGTCTCTGCTGTATACAGCCCACTGCAAAGAGAGAAGTGCTGAGCTGAATGAGATGGCCGCTAATGTTCAATGGAAAGGCTAATTTTCATCTGTAGTGATTTTTTTAAACTTAATATTTAGAGGGCAATGTATCTGGAATCTGTGAGTGGTGATTGAATGGTAAGGCCTGAATCCTAGAATTCAGCCTTTGGTCATGGATGTAAGGTTTTATAACATGTAATTTTTCCCCTTTTTGGTGATGAGCTTCAAGTCTCGTTCATTACTGAGGTTGAGTGAAAGAAAAGATGAGGGCAAAGAATCAAGAATGGCAAAGACACAAAGCCAAAGGGGAAAAAGGATAAAAAGACACAAAAATAGCAAAGGAAAGGTAGGGACAAAGAGCCTACCAGAAAGCATGAAATCCTTAGCAAAAGAAGTGGGATAGAAATAATGAGGAACTGAAGGAAAGTGGGGATAAGTGAGGAATGGAGGAGAAGGAGGGCACAGCAAAGACAGAAGTGAGTAGGGTTGAGGAGGCACTGGGCCTGGGGGATTGCTGCGCATTTATCCTCCTCTGCAGAAGGCTTCAGAAGCACTACCTCAAGAAAAGACTTAAAAGCAGGGTGGCGGCTGCTCAGTGCTGATCTGTTAATACCCACAGATACATGGGACTTCGCCATAACACTCTGGGGGCGGGGTGGAGTGGCACGGAGTGTATAAGTGAGTATGTGTGTGTTTTTCCTCATGTGTTCCAGAACTGTATCATATCTCTGCAGAAGATATTTCATCCTTACCCCTAGCTTGGCCCATCTCACCCGGAGACTTGAAGTAACTGAAGCGATTAAAAGATTAGATTGGACTATCATGTGGTTGTGTGTCAATGTTGCCACCTTAAGCTGCTGCTGCTGTAAGGGTGGGGTTGGGATGTTGGACGAGTTAGACTACCCTGTTTTAAGATCCTGTATAAATAGACTCATGCCTCTTGGGAATCAGTGTAAAACACCCTCAGAGCCTCAATATGCAGCAAAAATATACACACTGGGAGGTGGAAAAGCTGCATGGGATTTGAGATGGATGTTGCAGAGAGGACCCAGTCATGTGATCTCAGAGGTTGTACATTATTAATTCAATAAATGTAATCTAGTGTGCTTTTGTATTGTGGGACACATAATTTGAAAGATGTTGTGTTGACAGCAAAATAAGTAAAAGTTTGATTTCAGAAATTCCTGATAGCCAACCAGATTTTCTATTATCATGCAGCACCCCATGAGTACTTTGTGGAACGTAGTCACAGGCTTCCTCCAGATCCACAAGCAGATGTAGACTGGAGGAGCGTAGTCATGTGAGCCCTTTAGCAATTCTGTGAAAGAACTGGTCCCATTTTCCACAGCCAGGACAAAACCCATATTGCTCCTCCCAGTTCCAAGATTTGAGTAAACTTTTTCAGAGAATCTAAAAAGTCTGATTCTCGATAGGTCATTGCACACATTCTCCTGTCCTGCTTCTTCTTGTTTTGTTCTGTTTTTTTCTAAGTCGGGACTACCATTTCAGTCACAATGTCCAGATTCTTCAGCATTTCAGGCCACATATCCACACCTGGTGTCCTGTCTTTTCTCAGGCCTCTGCCACAGTGATTGAATCACCTCCTCCTGGGTCTTCAGTCTGTACCCCCTCCAAGGAGGACATGGTGATTGGATTGACAATCGTACTAGGCAAACATGCCTTTTGTTGTCTTCATAAGCTTTGTTAGAGTGGTTTCAGATGTTGTCGCCTGTGGGTAGGAAAGACATCATGTAGGCTTCTGTATTACAGTGGTTCTGATGAAGCCTCAGTCTGAAGAAAGTCTGTTGTTGTATTATATGTATTAAGTTGTATTATATATAATATATATCACATAAAGTAGGTTGTCAGGGTTTTCTATTATGTTCTTCATTTTAGAACATATTTTTTTATGAACAATCAACTCTGAAGGGTTCTAGATCATTCCATAGAACAAAACCAGCCTTTTTTACCTGCTTGTGTAGATTTTTAAGTCACTGGCTGCTAAGATGATCACCAGTAAAGCCGATCTATAACATATTTCACGGACATGCCAACATGTATGCAGTATAAGTGTCCCGACTCTGAGGTGCAACATTCAACATACATAATGGCCGAATAGCACAACAATTCAAAAATAACATTGGATATTTTGTTGGATGCACATGATGAAAGCATTCTGTCTAAACTGACTAAGATATTCTCCCTCCAAACGCTAGACTGTTGAAGTGACTTTCTGATTAATTAGGTTAATTATTACTTGATCAATCATAGTCTAATAAACCTAAGTGAACATCTGGCTTTAAAAAGGGAATAAAGAAAGACAACTGGGGATGTATGGGAGCAAAAGTTATTTACCCAATCCTGACACAGTATTACACTATTTTGCACCTTCATCCTGATACACAGACTTTACAAAATGGGTAATGAACAAAAGCAACATACCTACTTGAAAGTCAAGACAGGACTTAATTTTCCACAAAAATGCACTCAATTTCCTTATAGCCAGGTGCATACATACCACGTTTTACAACAGCATTCTAAAATAGCAAAAACTTTTGCTTTTTTTTATTTTGTATGTTTGTATTTTGGTTGATTTCAGGGTTGGAATAACAANCAACATCACAGAGAAGTATTTTTTATGTCTTATTTTATTTTAGGAATTAAATAATAAAGAACCTACAAAACAACATATAATCTAAAATATGATGAGGGGAAAAAAAAGAACAATAATCTAATCAGTAAACAAAATGCAACACATATAAACGTAAACCAAGGAATAGAGATATTAGATTGATTTATTGAGGTAACCACACAAAATAAATGCTCTTAAAGCTGCAGTATGTAACTTTTATAAAGAATATGCTTTTTTTTTTACATATTTATTAAAACTATGACTATGTCATGACAGCATAATATGAGACAGATAATCTATGAAGAGCTCCCGCTCATCCACAAAGATTATCTGCCTCATACCCTAAACTGTCACAACATAGTCACACTTTTAACAGATATGCTACAAAAAATCATCAAGGTTACATACTGTAACTTTCAGACCTTTTTTCCTACTTTGTATTGGATTAAATAGAGTAAACAACCCATGAAATGCAAAAATGTGTTTACATCACAACAGCTAAAAAAGGGGGGAAAAAATTGAGCAAGATGACAAACAGGTTTAAAAATTAAAGAATTTCAGACCCTGTGAAGAAGCTGCACTTCCTCCAAAACTTTCTTAAAACATCAGAGCCCAGAGATGCTGAGCAGAGAGCTCCAAAATATTCCTTTTTTGTTTTTGCAGTAATTTTATTTACTCTTTCACTTGAACTCTCATAATTGTAGACATTTGTTTACTGAAACAAATGTTTAACAACTAAAATCATTATTTGGGGAGAAAACAGGGGAGTCAAGCAATCTTAGTGCTAAAATTGTCTTTACTATTGATACCTGACCTGTTTTTTTTAGGCAATAACTGATCCTGCTCTGTATGATAACACATACTCACATTTTTGGACAAAATGCAATTTACAGTGATTTTAAAAGGGGCCTTTTCTTCTCTTGTGACATGACAGTAGATAATACACAGCCTACTTTTAAAGAGGCAGAAAACTATTTCATTCATGGACATTTACGAATGGTGATGAAAAATGGCATGCACTTATGAAATGTTTTAATAATGACTAATGTAATCAAGATGATCCTTTATGTCCAACAACTTGTTCAAAGTTACATCTTGGGCACTTGTCCCTTATAAGGAATCTGCATCCATCAGCTATACAAACATACCCTGTTAAAATGACCTCTATTCCAGCTAGTCGGCAGATAAATCATGTTCCACTAAATTAAAAGACCTAAATCCCTGAGTTTCATCTTGCTTACAGAGTTTCTGGCCTGTAATCTAGACTCACTTGCAGCGCAGCTGTGTAACCGTGGAGTCTTTTTAAATATCATCATTAGGACAAACTTTTTTTATTAGACTTAAGTTGACTGTAATTAACAGTCAAACAGCGACAATGTAATCTCAAGAGATCTCTTGTATAAGGGACTGGGAGGATGGGGATGGCAGTGGGTGTGTTTGTAGGGGGGAGAAAGAGAGGGTGGGGGGTAATTGAATGAAGATTGCAGACTCCACCTCTACCTCATTCATATCCATTCTGAAGCATCCCCCTCTCAACCCTATATTGCAGATGAGGAAAGCAGTTAATGATTGTTTGTTTAAACCACTTTACAGCCAGCCCTATAACTCACTGTTATTTTCTCCAGACAGATCTAAGGTGTCTTTTTTTCTCACCAATTTTATTAGCCCTTTTCATCCCTCCATTTTTCTACACATTCCATTAGCAGATTGCCTCCCCCCCTCCCTCCTCCATCCACTCACCTGCTCCTTAACTCTCCCATTAAAATCTAACTGGGGAATTTATTCACTTTAGCTGAAAAAAAAAAAAAAAAAAAACAGACATTCACCCCAGGGTATGTTTTATTTATCTTTTTAGAAGTTGAAGAAGAGTGTTGGAGCAGGAGTAATGCTGAATGACAATGTACAGACAAGCTGAAGGACCTGAGAGTCATCATTCACGCAGAGTGGCAGCAAGGTCATCTGGCTGAGGAACGGTGAGTCTGTTATTTGCATACACCATGGTCCATGGAGTACTTAAGGGAAAAAAGGGTGACAGGAAAAACATTACTAGTCTGACCAGCAGACTATTTCATCTAAATTTAGCTGTTATCTATTGTTATGTTTGCCTTAATCTCTCAAAAGCAGAGTAGCATAATTTTGAAATAAACAAGAAATCCTCTTCATAGAGATGAGGGTAATTTCCAGACTACAAGCTGCTACTATTTTAACGTACTTTGAACACTGCTTTGCGACTAATATTTGGCTTTTTACCAAAAGATTTCGAAAGGGTTGACTGCTGAGTGATGAAGAGGACAGCACAAACTCAATAGCAAAACAGAAGTGGCATTGAGAAGGACAACAAAAGAGAGACTAAGGAAGAGCGTATGAGACCAGGGGACATTATAGCGGAGAACACACGCATACAAACTATTACCGCACCAAACCAGCACAATGCACCTGATGCAAGCCACTTGTGCATGATGCACATGACACGCAGAATCAGCAACATTGCACCGTTCACCTGACAATCAGTTCCTGACCACACAAATGTACTATGTGAGCATGATGTGTTTAGTGCACATAAACAGCGTATCTAACCCACACAAGGCTATGTGCACAATGCGACGCATTCACACACACGTACACATATGGCCCCATAGCATATTTGTTACAAATTACACTAAATAATAAGAAAGGAGAAACAAAGCCTACCTATTTCAAGAGAACTCTTCTCCTGCTTGTTCCTGGGCTTACGTTCTGTGACATCCAGAGGAGAAGGAGGTGACAAAACATCTGCTTCATTTCTCCTCTTTTTGGTTTCGATGAGAGTGAACTGTTTAAAAGACCACAGTTTTTATTTTGTCCCACTGCACAATTATATTAATAGTAAGGGGGGGGGGGAAAGTAAAGTAAATATATTTAAAAAATAAAAGAAAATTTAAAGGAAAAATTTCAGGGACCCACAATGTGGACACCTGCAACTTACAGGCAAATATGATAAACATATGTATGTTTTTTTTTGTTTTTTTCCAAGTTAGTGGCTGCCGCTTAAATTCAGGTATGTGCAATAGTCCAGAAATTACAACGTTTTATTCTAAGCATTCTAGGCAGGTCTTAAAAGCCTTTAATCTTTAAATCAAATTATGAAATGACTCCATTGCATTCACAACTCATTTGTGTGACAGCGTTCTTTCCTGAGTAATCTGCTCTTAATTGGCAAGAGAAAATAAACAAGTTTGTTGGTGCGACACAGGGGGTAAACATTTTTGTTTGTATGTGTGTGAGCAAGAGCGAAAGAGAAATAGAGGGAGGAAGGAGGAGGAGGAGAGAGAAAGAGTATGTGTAATTTTACTTGTCATGCATGCATCCATTCCCCTGGATTACCCCACTTTTGAAAACCCCTGAGTCAGTAAGCTCACTGGCTCCACAAACTCCTCTTAATATGTCTGGTCCTGTGTCAGGCCTTTGACTATCAGAGTTAATATCTAACTGAAGGATCCAATCTCAAGATTATGCATGTTTGATTTTGTTTACACCATCTGCTCTCGTATGTAATTGAATGTACTGCATGGCATAATCTGATAGATCCGGTGGGGGAAGTGCTAATATTTTCCAGCTGCTTGTATTTTTGCATGTATGTATCTAGAAGAATCCAAAGGTCTTGTCGATGTCCATCCATCAGGAATAAATCTCAGCCTTGTGGAGAATTCTACTCGCTTAGCTAAAATTCAATGAACCAAACAATGTTTTGCATTGAAAGACGTGGAAAATTATTAGAGGAAAAGATATAAAATAAAAGGCCAGTGCTTCTTGCTTTTGAGTCTGTAGCTAACAATTAAAAACCAAGCACAACACCATGAATAAAAATACCTCATTTAATTTTTTTAGTTCTGGGTACAAGAGATGCATCAACAAAATAGAAAAACACATTTCATAGCAAATATGGTGCCCAGAGTAAAAATACCTGGCTCAAGGTAAAGCCATTTTCGCATCCTAATCCATGCTTTATTATTTACCAGTGCCATTGAAAATACTTAAAAATACCTGTTATTTGTGGCTGCTCAGGAATGGAGAACAACTGTCTTCTGATCTGAAACATATAAAGTATATAACTTTACATAAATATATATAGGACCTTTATACAAGCATATAAAATATAAGTCCAGAGTTAACATTCATTTTAAAAGTAACATAGCACTGCAAACAAATCGACTGAACACAACCATAATAATAATAATAATTTAGTTTTATAATGTATTTGCCTACATGTTTTTAAAGTGCAGCCAGATGCTGCTTTGTTTGCAGGTGTTACTCATATTTATGCACTATTCCTATGCAAAGACTACTCAAGTACTTAGTTATTGTTTTTGTTTTTTGGACAAAACAAAATCATTTTTGATCTAAAAAATTCCAATACATTTTTTTTAGGAATCTTGTCTTTACACAATGTTCTGTTACAAATTAGGGGAAAAAAGAGGGTATATAATTAGACCTCAAAACTATAAGCCAACGGGTACAAAGTTGTTTAAAAGGAAATTATTGTGCTTCTCATTCACCCAGACAGGAG
Organism: Poecilia latipinna; assembly: GCF_001443285.1. NCBI lineage: Eukaryota > Metazoa > Chordata > Actinopteri > Cyprinodontiformes > Poeciliidae > Poecilia > Poecilia latipinna. The sequence goes on from NW_015116210.1 coordinate 21,561, forward strand.
CGACAGTTCAAAGAGTTGGAATTGGGTAAAAGTATGTCACTGGTACCAAGCCAGGATGAGATATTACTTGCTTTTAATCCTTCAGCACTGATCAAAACCAGACTGACTGAGCACAGTGAGAGTACTTCATGTACACGCAAGCTTTGATCACTAGAACTTTCTACACTTACGCTGACCTGGTATAGTTTCCAGGCCACATGACAGACAGCTGTAGACTTACTGTCTAGTGAGGGGGAATAATTTGATGTCCCTCTGTTTTCATTCTTTGTGTAACATATCTGCGTTGTCAAACTGCAGCACCTGCTTCACCATTGTTCATAATGCATCAGTAAATAAGCTTGGAATTGAGAGATACTGTTGTTTTATCATGGTTGCAGGGTTTTTTGTTTTTTTTTTGTATCAAGCTATCTAGCAGAATACTGTGGTGTATCTATTTAATTTATTTCTATATCCATTATAAATGTGTATCAGTAAGTAAACATTAAAATTTAATCTTTAGGAATAGTTTGCTTTAGACTAGAAAATCTCTGAGGCATGGCAAGTCGAGATCCGGATTAACTACTTAAAATTAAAATATTAATAATAAGCCAAAATGCATGTGCCGCAGGATTGGAGAATCTCTTATTGGCTTTTAGGAGTCTATTTCCCAGTTTAGTTCAGGTAATGTATTATGTGCCTCCTTTTAAAGTATACCAATATTTAGCATGTGAATATAGTCTTCCCTTTATTAACTTTTTCCAATTCCACTCTCTGTGAGGCTTGTCTGTATAACTATGTTAGACTTCCGGAATTTATTTGCTCATGCTTGTGTGCTCACACGCCTCCATATGTCTCATAATCCAAGAGACTGGCACACATCATAGCATTGGGAGCTGGGGAATTCAAACCCATTCTGCCACATTCATCAGTTTAAAGAAACAGACAGCGCAAACTTATGTGACGGTGTTTTGTACATTGCTAAATGAGGAATCCATTGTGGAGTTGTTTCAAAGGGGCATTTTTACACAGGCTTATGAGCAAGAAAGTGAATGGGGGGATGCCCACTGTTTAGAGAATGCCAGATGTTACTCAAGGGAATCCATCTGTAGCAAGACTCACCATGGATAGAAGGATTCTGAATTGGCTCTGGAAAATTTGGTTGGAATATTACAGGTAGCTCTCATAAAACACCTCATGCTTTTTGAGATGTTTACCAATTTAATTCAGCCTTTGTGTGTATTTATTTTTTGCCTCTGTCATGAAGAAAGAAAGATTTTAAAGTGAACAAAGTGCACAGTGTAGTCTATGCAGAAGTACATAAATTAGAAACATTGCATATAGAGATGTTTTGAATCCATTCACCCAATTCAATTTTTTAAGCATTTTTTATTAATCCTACACAGCCAGTCTGTTTGCTTTGACAATCTTACAGCAGGGTTCTAGGTGAGTTTAGGGTAAAAAAAAAAAAAAGTCACAACAATAAAACCTGAAACTATTAAGATACATTTGAAAATGTCCACTGGTTTCTGGTTGCAGTAGTGCAAAAAAAAAAAAAAAGCCACCTAATGTCATACTGTCAATCTAAGATTGTGCTTGAGATGGCTGATAAAAACACAATAAAAACATTGCCAAGTATGAGACTGCTGTGTGTTTAAACCCTGTTATCCATCTCCAGAGATGCTGTGATTATGTGACAGATGGGAGAGGTGAGAGGCAATAGCATAGCATACACTAATCATTAAAGTGGGAAAAAAAATATGTGTTTGGGTGTATATTTGTTCTGTGTATCCTCCAGATTGAAGCAATGTTGGTCCAATCATTTGGTGTTTTAGCTCTGACAGGTGGCTGGCAGTAAGGTGGACTTTAACAAAACCAACTCCTCTTGTTATTTATTGATCTTTATTTTCTAAGAAATAACAGGTAGACATTTTGGTTTTAGCATCTACAAACACTGGTGGTTGTCATAAACTACAGGATTGTTTTGGGGAACTGTACATGATAAGTTTGTGAATGTAATATGTCAATTAGACCTGAAATTAATACAACTGATAGTTATTATCCTTAAAAGCAGAAAGGTTTGACAATGGCCAGGGAGAGATGCCTATACGACTGGGTCAAAGCGTCTTCACACCTTCATCCCAGGTGAAATGGTATAGGCACCTACCTATGGTGATCATAGGTCAGGCTTATAGCAAAATGTGATACAAGCCTTTGTCACATTTTGGCTCAGATTTGTAAGCTACTTTCCTATGCTGGAAATGTTTGATTAAAGGAGATATTTTGCTGTTATTGAGCAGTGTAGATAGTGTGGTCACATTTGCACACTAGAAGGGACTCATTGGACTGTACATGAGGAAGAATGAGTCTGATTTGGCTAAGGTAGTTGTCACCGATCAGGCCTTATAGTGTTTATGATAAGACGTCTGTCTTATACAGTTAAGGGAAATTTTAGTCATAGCAACTTCACACAAGCACTTTAGCCCTCCAGAGATCTTAGCATGACACTTAGGAGCACAGCAGATGCCAAAAAAAACACAAAAAACCACAAAAAAATAAAAAAATAAATAAATAAAAATCTTGTAAACATGCATTCGGGGTCAATGCGACCCCACTGGACCCTGCACAGGGTATAGAGCTTATGCAGTCTGATTGACCCTGTCTCTTAAGATTGCAGGAGGGTAAAGTGAGCTCCTGCTCACATCACAGAGTCATGACAGTCCTTCAGGGATTTAGTGGAGTCCATGCATCAATGGGTCAGGGCTGTTTTACCAACAAAAAAGGAAGACCTAACAAAAAATTAGCCACATGACCATAATTTTATGGATGGTAACTGTATTTTGCTACTTACATTAAAACATTTTTTTTTCCAATTCTACCTCAAAGAAAGGGTATGTTGAATAACATGTTTCACAAACTGAACATAATTCAGTCCCATGGGTATTATACAGTTAATAAATGATTGTACGGGATGAATAGGATGGCAACAAGCTCAGCCATGATTATTGCATGTAGAGTTTCCATTAGGACTTAGATTTTATTTCAAAGGATTTTCATGTATTTTGAGCTTTCATCACCTCTGTGACTTACTTTGCCACCACGTACAAGCCAGACATAAAACCTGAATGTGAATTCTTTAAGCACAGTCACCTCCTCAGATGTGACGGTGAACTGAGCTAAGGGATCTTTGGGGAGGCAAAGGGACTTTTAATGAACAGGCCTATTATTGATCTGTGGACAAAACAGTCGTTAATTATGTGCGGGTGGGCATTTAATTGAGGGAGCGAAAGGAGGTCTCTGCTTGCTGAGGTAATGCATGGGCAAGAATGAGGAGAATTTGATTGAGTCCTGTGCCACAAGGGTAAAGTATGGGACACAAATGATCACTGAGCCGATGCCTCTGAATCTTTTTCCAGGCCTCTGGCTCGTGTCTTTTTTTTTTCTTTCTTTTTTTTTTTTTTTTTTTCTTCTTTTTGTATTTGAATAAGTGGCACTTGTCTTATTCCACCATTATTTTGCTCCTAAAAAGGGAGAAATTCCCCTTATCAACTAATTTACCTGTTCTTTTCTGAACTGTTCATCCCCGTTTTTCAAATTCTTGATTTTTATCCTCCTTTATGCAGCTCTAAGGAGAACATTTGGGAAGAAATCAGAGTGTGAATGACTTTCAAATCAATTGAACATGTGCTGTGACTGTATTTTTATATGTCATATTTATTTTATGTTAGCAACTTAAATCACCTAATTAAGCAGCAGTTTTCATTCATCATTAACTGGCTGCTTTTTTATGCTTGATATATTCAAGCACAAGTCTTCTACATCTCTGCTATCTCAGGAAGCCTCTAAAGTAGATGCTTGTTTGATAAAGATGCATTATTCTGCCCTCTTATCAGAACCTAGACCACTGCCCAGGAGACTTAAAAAACATGACTAGAAGACATGTTTTGAACTCTTGTTTAACCCAGCCTGAAAGATTTAAGCATATTTTATTTATCCTTGCTGGAACATTTGTTAGCAATAAGATAATGTATGCAACTGATTAGTTGCGGTGTGACACATTGCACACTTGTAACATTATGACTTTAGTTGCTCACACTACAGAAATTGAAATACATGAAAAGTGGAATTTAACTCAATGTCTACATGGTCTAATCCCTGCAGCGGATAAATTGTGTTTCATAAGCATGAGTATTTAAGCTCAGCACAAATTAGATTCTCATTAAAAGAGGCTTATTTTATCTCTACCCCTCCCAAAAAATCATGGCAGGTGTCTACAAGTCTTTGAGCTGGCAGCAATTACCATGCCCATGAAGTAGCTTGTTTAACAACTGCTATAAGAATGTGCAAAGCTAATGCTCACGTTCCAAAGATGCTGTTAAAGAAAAAAACAATCTTTCAAAAAGGATTTATGTAAGGGGAACATTTTCTGCACAAAGGAAATACATTAATGGTGCAAGGTATTAATATTGCATTGCTATATTTCAATTTCAGCAGAAAAAAAAAATAATTGCATGTTGTCAACATAGGTTAAAAGCTTATCTATATCAGTTTGCTGCCAAACTGATATAGTTTGCTGAGAAATCTTTATGAAAGATTTCTCCATAAAATCTTTCATTTTATGGAGAAAGATTTTATATACATTGGTTATTTGTATCATAATGTCTGGTGACACAATCTTTTACATTATTATGAAATATTGGCTATTCTCTTATGAGTATTTTTTTTCAGTATTTTGAATTTTTGTGCTTAACCTTGTTATATATATATATATATATATATATATATATATATATATACGCACACACAGAAATGTGGACTTAGTGAAAGGTATGCTCAATACCTTCTTAAAGGTTTTTTTTTAATCTAAGAAGTCTCTTCTTATCACATATTCTAATTTAATAAATACCCTTAAGCCTTTACTGTTTCAACATTTATTTCAGTTCCTTGGGGTAATTATGGAATGCTCGAAGAAATAAAGGCAGTGATGCTATATGATGAAATGCAAAGCAACTCGTTAAGTAGGGATATCAAACGAGTTTAGCATATGAAAAGTTAAATCCATCTTTAAGCTTTTGCAAAATTGTATGACTTTATTAATGCTCCAATTCAAATATTTACCTTGTGACAGAGTGTGACCAAAGAAAATTTCTCTGCTATTGTTTCGGTGACAAGCCCCAGCACCCTACTGTTAGTTGGAGGGCTATTAAGGCAGCAGGTTATCATTATATGGCTAGCAGCTGTGACTATTTTTTTCCCTTAAACTCCCTCTGGCCCTTGGGTTGGAGTCCGTGTGTGAGCAAGAAAAAGAATAAAGTACACAGGCATTAGTTTGAGGCCTTACAGTGTATGTGTGTGGGTTTGTTTTTCATGCATCAGCTTTTGTAGCAAGTGTGTCCTTGTGTAAACCTGCGTGTGTTTGCGCGCTTGCGCATGTGTGTGTGTGTGTCGTGTGTGATCCACATTGCTCTTTTCTCCCAGAGTCCATAACATCCCATTGCTATGTGATAAATGTTTGCTGCTGCTGCGCACGTGTGGTCCTAAAATGAAACGACCAGCTGGCCCCCCGCGGGAGCAGTTCATTCTGTGGTTAGACACATCATTACGGGTATGGATCTATTGATGGTTTGCCTTTGTCCTTTATTCTGTTTTGTCTACTTAATTAGCCTTATTTCTATCGACATTAAAGATTAAAATAATTGTATTTTATAAATTCACATCATCTCCAAATTTGAATCACAAATAATGTACAATATTTTCTCAAAAATGTTGATTTTGTTACTAAATACAGTGAAAGCTAGATACAGCATCATTTAATTATTAGAGAATTATCACTGTATTTACTTTTATTTCCAATACGCACAAAATATTGATCAATCATGACAACAAATGTCATAAATACTCAAAAATTACAAATAGAATTTTCTCCATTATCAATTTTATTTTTATTCTTGAATAATATTTAGAGGAATGAATCATCTGAGGATTATGGCAATTGTTCCTTTTAGGCTGTAAGTCTTATGCCGTTTGGAAGCCTTTTTACTTGCCCTTAAATGCTGTCAAATTTGTTGTGAAAATGTACTTATGGGTTGAGCAGCAAAGTTGAATATGTAGGTTGTGCCAATGCTGATCTTTGGGGTAAGACAGTGTCACGATGTTAGGTGACATATGGAATCTCAAAGCAAACAGAGATCAATGTAAGTTTGCAACCAGTGGCAATTCCATTTCCCATCTCTGTCCTCCAAGATGACAGAGTTACTGTTTGCCCCCAAAGAGTAACCACCTCCAGAGCGTCATCGTGGAGAGGAATGATGTGCCTGCATTCTCTATCCCAGTCCCATTGCGATAACCTAGGGTATTCTGTTTATGCAAACATGCCCACAACGACCACATTACCTCGTCTTGCAACACATTCTGGTTCAAGAATAGCATGCCATCCTGTAGCAATGTGTGATCAAGCTAATGACCAGCTTGAGGAGGGGATCCCGGGTTATGTTTGTTGTCTATGGTTCTCCCACGCACTGCTGAAGCCAGGGGATTGTTTAATGAATAAATTGATAAATTGCCAATATGTTCTATCTCTTCAAACATCAGTCATCCTCCAAACAAGAGTCGAGAGCTCTACAAGCTGTTTGACTGTGGCAGAAAGGATTTGGTGGGTTTTACATTAGCACAACATTTATACTCAGGTTTGCTGCTCAACTGGCACAGGCATTTTCCTTACAAATAGGGTGCAATTTAAAGGGAAGCAAACAATGTTAAAATACATGAAAAAATATTGTGAACAAATTACTTTTAACAACAGAAATGATCAACCAAACACAAATGACCTTTCTCTTTGTTTAAAGTTTAATTTAAATTAACAGAGTACAACAATAACAATTGTGACAGTGATAAAACAAGTAAAGATGGCATGCTATGACGTAAAAAAAATATATATTTTATTTTTCTGCTATTTAATGTTATGAAAATATTGATAAATATTTATAAATAAATAATAAAAATACGTAAAAACAGTAGATGTGTTTTTAGACATAAAACATCCATGTTCTGTTAAATCTCTCGTGCTGATCATTTGTATTTAGCCTTTGTTGTCTTAGTCTTCAGTTTTGCTATCTGATTGGATGCTTTGTAAATACAATTTGTTCAGTACATAATATTTAAAATGTATGTAAAGAAGCTCTGACAAAAAAAAAAAGAAAAAAAAAAAAAAAATGATTTCCTGCTTACCTAGAGAAGGTTTTGCAGTTTGCCATTGATAATTAAATTACCTTACCAAGAGAGGAAATCTAACCTCCAAGCTACAAATGAGGACAGTTACTGCCCACATTAGTTGGGCATTAATTATCTTTCCTTATAATCAACAATAATTGATCAAATTAATTGCATGTCCCACTAAATGTTGCAACATGGGGATTCTGTCAGGTGTGTCGTAAGTGTTTTCAAAAGCAGCCAAGCACTCTCAGGCTTTGATAGGAAAGTCGACCTGTACACTCAACAAACACCTGAACACTTTCAGGGCCTGTCTTCATATTAAGATTGTTAATTTGAGCTGATTAGCCTGCCTATTATTCTCAAGATTGCAGATAGTAATTTAGGACTGAGAATAAATTTTTAGTAAGGCACAGAAAGAAATTACAAGGTGTGTGTGTACGCATGTGCGTGTGTGTGCGTGCACGTGTGTGCGTGTGCGTGTGTGTGTGTGTCTGTGTGTGTGTGAGTGGGCGTGTGAGTGAAACAATGATCACAAATAATGAAAAGGTTGTTGCATCTGAGATAGAAAATGTGACTGAGATTCAGAAAGCAAACTTGAGTGAAATCCACCAACACATAACTGCAAAATGAACCATATATGAGAAAGAAAATCCACTTTCGTTAATAAAATAATTTTATACAAAGAATTTGAACTTGAAAAATAAGTCAATATATGGGCATATTTGTACAAAGTTAAATCTAACTGGATTTGTAAATACAGACAGAACAAAAATATCAATTTAATGAAAAGAAACAACTTTTTTTTAGGTTTTACAACATGTTATTGTAGTCTGAGAGAGAGAGTGCAAACAAATATAGTCTTGGCAGCCATCTTCATTTATCTGCACTATTATCTGGTGTTTTTATCTACCATCAAAACAAAAATGAAAAGAAATGTTCAAAAACTTGGCAACAGATTTTCAATTTCCAGTTGCAATCAATACTAACAAGTCTGACATGTCAGGCTATATGAGGCCATCATGATTCATAGAAACAACAACAAATAAGGTAGAACAAAAGTTCCACGAGATGTAACAGCCAAAGTTCCTTCTTTGTGTCTAGTGCTGTCTCAGAAATGTGTTTTCTCTTAAAAAGAAACACCCAAATTGCAACACGTTATTTTGGCATGGCTGCATGATGAACTTAGAGTACGCTGATTGCTTGTGTCCTCTTCTCTAATGCCTTACTTAATTCTCTAATAAAGTTGATTGCTACATTCGGATGTGCCAGTTAGGTTAGAGAGGAAAACCATCAGGAGTGCTTTTGATGAGGTCCTGTGGCAGAAGACTGTCACTTTAGCTGCTTGGTTGCTTCATGTCTTGTCTATCTATATTCCTCTTTGCCTCTCAACCATTTTCTCCATCACCTTCCATCCCTCAGCCGCTTCACATTACACTTTAGGAATTAAATTAGAGCTTTCAAAATCTTCAGACATGCTTATTACCAGCCTGGCATTGTTGTAATGTTACTGACCTTGACCTGTTAAGGATTAATCCTAGCAGACAGGGCTGAGCTGACTCCCCGGATGATTCTAATGCAGAGCACAGACACAGGTTGTGTTTACCAATCTGAGATAGACAAAGAGAACAAACACGTACCACCTCCTCACTCTGTGAGAGCAGTACAGACTCGGCTTACTGTGTCACGTCAGACAGCAGGAGACAAAATCTGTGACACCATGTGCGAATGTGTGTTACGAAAGGAAAAGTTCTAACTCTGTGTTTAAATAGCTAGCAAATCATGCATTTTTCCCAAGGCAGTCATGAAAGGGGAAAGAGTCACCTGCTGTACAAAGGCAGGATGTCTGTGTGGGCCACTTTGACAGAGAGATAGTGCTTTATTGCGGCTAAACAGGTCATATTTGCCATGTTTAAAGATAACTTTCTAGTTCAATTATATTTAGAAGTTCGATAGAGAAGGAAGTTCAGGAAAATACACAATCAAGGAAAAATGGCATTTTCTCAGGTGTCCTGCCAACTTTTAGATTTCTGCAAAGTCCACCACATCTGAATCCATCCATCCATCCATCCATCCATCCATCCATCCATCCATCCATCCATCCATCCATCCATCCATCCATCCATCCATCCATCCATCCATCTATCTATCTATCTATCTTCTTACGCCCTTATCCAATTGGGGTCAGGAGGGGTGCTAGTGACACTTTGAGCCCAAAGCAAAGTTAAATAATTACTGTAATAATGATGGGGCCCATTTGTGGAACAGTCTGCCAGAGAACCTGAGGGCCACAGAAAATGCTGTCTTTAAAAGCAGGCAGAAGACCTTTCTTTCCTGATTTGGATAATTTCTGTGTAATTTGTGCATTTTCTATACAGTTGTATGTTTTTACGTGTGGGGTGTGTTGTTTGTTTTATTGATCTGTACAGCACTCTGAGCTGCTTTTAGTATGAAGGATGCTTTATAAATAAAATTGATTGAATTATTAAATATTAGGTCTTTATCAGTAAAACTTCTGTGCGTTATTTGTAGACATGGCAACTATCAGTTATGTGTTTCAGAAATCATTGTTCCAAGAAAACCTCAAGAATTTCACTTTGGTCAGATAACACCAGCCTGACCCGACAGATCGCCTTGAAGACATACTTTTTATTGTGAAACATAATGGTGACATGATGTTCTTCAGACTAGGGCAAGAGTTCACACTCGTGTTGATTTAGATCAAAGCATATTCTACCGAGAATCTGTGGCAAACCTTGAAAACGTTTGTTTCCAAATGTTTTTTTCACACATTCTAACAAAACCTCATATTTTCTGAAAAGAAGAACATGCAAATATTTCACTCTATTGATCAGAAAATCTAATAGAGGCATTTGTCAAGGACCTCCAACTGTAACTGCACCAGAAGGTGCTTCTACAGTGTTTCACTCAAGGGGGCTTAATGCAAATGGTACATTTTTAGTTTAAAAGTGGAAAGCTTAAGCTTTATAATTTTTTTACACTTTTCACAGATAAAAACACAAAGGGCCTCAAAAAGACACAGCCTGCATTATTTCCTTACATTTCACAATTGTATATTGGTCTATCATGTAAAATACACACAGTATAGGATAATTATGTGTTTGCAGAACTCTGGATGGATTAGCTTTAGAGAGCAGGTAAACAGAAGTTCTTCATTTCACATAACTTTCTAAAAGGCAAATAAAGTGGAATCATAAAAAAATGATTTCTTGATCTAGATTTCACTGAGATCACTGACATAAATAGATGGATGTTTAGGGAGTTAATGAGTTGCTTTGAGTAGGATTACTTCTAGAGTGACTGGCAAAAAAAATAGTTCAGGTATTCTTATTATGTTGAACATCTACCACAAAGCACAGCCACTTCTCTTTTACACAAGGTTCCTATGGAGTTTTTTTTTTGTTGTTGTTCTTAAGCACACAATGAAATCAAGTTGCAGACAAATCTTAGACACAATGTAAAGTGACTATGATGTTAGACACAAACATAATTATTTAGGGAGTTTAATTTTTATGAGAGACTTCTGTAGATTGAAAAATGTAATGGTTTTAAACGAAACGGTAGCTGAACGATAAGATGGCTACTTATCAATATCAGGCATCAGCTAAACAGCTGAAATGATGTTTTGATGGCCAGCTGATTAAACACATTTGGTTAATGCATTTTATAGCAGTTAGCTGTTTTAACAGTTCCTGTTATCTTGATTTTGTGTACACTTGCAACTTAATGATATGATTTTCTCAGCAGGGGCTTCATTACTGAGACTAAGATCATTCTGTAAGCATTTCATTAATACTACCTTGACTCAGGTCTGCGTTGCCTCGTGCCGATAAATGTTTATTTTCACATCCACTTGTGCTAATGTAATGTAATGTAAAATGGAATATTTTACATTACTGTAATGTAAAATATTATATTACAATATCTCTTCAAATGTTTCGGATGTTTAAGTTTTTATTCCATTCAATGCCTTAGTTTATTCTGGCTCCAATTAGTGCAGCATGTTCTGTGTGTTCTTTCTTTCTTATCTCTACCACAGACATATAGAAGAGAGAGAAAAAAAAGGAATTATCTCCTTTTCCAGTCATTTCCCCAGAAGCAAGCAAACCCAGCCTTCAACCATATTTGGACACTGATTTAGCCTCTATTAGCCCTAAAAGCCTTTTAATCTTTGTATCTTTCAATGTTTTTTTTTTTTTTCATTTTACTTTGTTCTTTTATTCTTTTAATAACTGCAGCAATTAATCCACCCTGACTTACTTTCTCTCTGGTATTTTTTCCTGAGGTTTCTGTGTTCTGGCGTCTTTATGCCCTTGTCCTTGTGTCGGCTCCTCTTTTCTCCCTCAGCAGTGTTTTGTGATTGGCAGCCGAAGCCTGACTGCGGTAGAGTTAATAGAGAATAGAGAGGAATACCTAGAGGATTTACAGCTGAGTGGAGACGCACAAATAAGATAATGACTTGGGAATAACAATTTTACTGCACAGTTTGGAAACGCAGTGCAGAGCGAGGAAGAGAGAGCGCAAGAAAGAGAGAGAGAGAGATGCTTAGTTGAAAAATCAAAAGGAGCACACAAAAAAAGTCTCAGACAGACGAGAAGACTTGGAGACAATGAGGCAGACATAAGTGAACTGATTCCAAGCATGAATCAATCTAAATATGATAACTTTTTCATAATTCATCCCCATTACAGATAATGGTTTTGTGTTTTTAGACAAGCAGCTGATTAATTAAAATAACCATTTTCATTTTATTGCATTTGTTTTGATGAGTTGATTACTGACATTTTTTTTTTCATTATTGAGACATGACAAAGTTTTTCAATATCTGAGTGTTTTGGGTGGGCTGCCTTTGCATTTGTCTTGCATTTAGCCTTGCTGTGATGTTTATATTCCTCATCCAAAACAAAAGGATAAGTCCCAATATAAGACATTTTTATCCCACAGTGAAAGAGGCGCCTGGTAAGGGGAGATAACCCAGTAAAATTTATAATGCCCTAGTGTTCCTTTAACTTTGCCAAGCAGGAGCGGGTCACCCATCAAAACCATAATTTGTAGTCATTTCGTTGTTGGTTGAGTTATAGTGGCTGGCAGCATTTAGAAGGCCTTCTCAAGGGACGGTAATCTCAGAAAGAAGACAAGAGCTCTTGGTGATATGATTTCCTTCTCTTGCTTCACTTCTCTGTCCCTCCATCATCTCTTTGACATCACTCAACGCTCAACAAAGTAGCTAATGAAGCAGAGGAAGAGAGAATATTTGCCTGGTAATTAAGAAAAATGAAAGGAAGTGGGGTTTGAAAGCTGACACGGATGCACTCTGTAATTGTCCTCTCCTTGATGTGGTATTGAGGCATAGTCTATACTTTTTCTGTGTTCTCCTAATAAGTGTTTGCAAACATGAGTTCTTTATCTAGCTTTTAGTTTCATCCCATCAATGCATTTGCCATTGCTTCATTTTGTGCTTCATGTTGGGGTTTTTTTTCAGGTTAAAATGTAATGTACAGTTACTGCAGCAGATGAAGCATCCGTCAATTTTCTGTACGCCCTTGTCCCTAATGGGGTCGGGAGGGCTGCTGGTGCCTATATCCAGCAAATGTTTCAAGCGAGGTTGCCAGTCTGTCACAGGGCAACACAAGACAAACAACCAGGGAGAATTTATACAGGCCAAGTAACCTGGCAGTCATGTTTTTGGACTGTGGGAGGAAGCCAGAATACAGGGAGAACATGCAAACTCTATGCAGAAAGTCCCCAGGCCAGGAATCGAACTCAGGACCTTCTTGCTGCAAGGCAACAGCTCTACCAACTACGCCACTGGGCAGATGAAACAGATGGAAATATAATTAGTTTCCCTCCCTCTATTAAATAAGACTAAACTTTTGCTGCTTGACATATAGACAATGGATTTGTTGTTGCTGAGCCACATTTACTCAAATACTGCGAATTAATGAGACCTTTACAAAGCTATGACATTCTCATCTGAATGTTCTCAATTTGTTTAAATGCAAAGTGATACTTATTTTGAAAAAACAGCAATTCAAAAAAGTCAAATACATCTCTTTTTTTTCTGGCATTTAGCAAATAGCAATACCAATTTCATCATTTCAACTGAAGTAAAACAGGCGATTGTAAGGCTACCATTTAAGCTGCCTGCTGTAAACATTGACAGTTTGCTGCATTCAGGTAATTTTCTAAAGCAGTCCAAAGCCATCCCTAATTAGCCCACTGAGTTCAAACCTTTCAGGTAAAATTATCATCTTAAAATGTCAACAACATCCCCGGAAAAGGCTTATTTTTAGACCTCTGGTTATTATGGCTACATAATGTAGAGAATCCTCCACTCTATGCTAAGGGGTGTGCTCAATTGCCTTTGCACAGTATTGGGAATTTCACTGTCATCTGTAACGCTGCTGGAGGTTCTGCAAAACTGTTTGGAAATTTGTTATTACTAAGTTGGCCCCAGGTACTACATTTTCACACTATTCCCTTACAATGCTGGGTGCCCATTAGCTACAGCTTCATTTCATGCCTCAGACACATAAACTCATATAAAAGTAAGTGTACTGTAAACAGGGAGAGCAGTGCAATAGGTCAACTGGGCCCTGGAGCTTTTTTAACTGTTGGCATATTTGTTGTGTGTTTGCGTCTACATATAGGAAATCAAATAGAATCCCACAAAAGGTAAGGGAATTTCAACACAGTTTTCTTGTGTTTTGTGGATTTACATTTCTAGAATATTAATTCTAGAAATTTTTATGTAAACAATGGTTTGTAATTTATACACATTTGCACATAGAAGCAAGCACAGAGTAGTGGGGTTGGGAATATATTGTTAGAGGATTCTGTGGATATTAAAGCGCAACATCGATAAACACAAAGTCTCTTCACATTGTGTATTCTTAAGGTAAATGTTGTAAACAAATGTTAATGTACCACCAACATTCATCTTGTCCTTTTAGCTTGTTTTAATGTAGGCCTATTCACTTATTGCGATCAATACTAATCTTGTTCCAGTGTCGATTATGTGTAGATTCCTCAGTGTTTGATGTATTTTATAAAGGTCGCCAATTTTCACCTAAGATAATGTATTGATTATTTTGTTTAATTAGCATGTTGTTTTTTAGAGTTGTGTTTTTACAACAATAGCTGGATGGGGTATTCCAGAATAAACATTCTTGTTTGCAGTTGGTTAATCAAAGCAATGGACCATTTCTCAGCAGATTAATATAATCAGCAGGGAATTATTTGGCATTGTAATCCTCATTCTGACAAGGTTTTTTTTTATTTTTATTTGGATGACTAATTCTTCAGCAAGTGTCAAATTTGACCTTTAGTTTGCACATTAATTATCCAAACATTCACATCCCAATTTAGCCATTATTTTTGCTGATATCTGGGGATCTTAGAGTGCAAATTCCGTGGTGTATTTTTGTTAATTATAAATGTGCTAATAATTTAAAGTGCAATGGCCCTTTGTTCTCTAGCAAGAAATCATTTTAGCTCTTAATGTAGTTGTAAAGTTATCTAGTTTTATTTTCCATATGTATTTGTTCAGTCTTAGACTTTTGATTTTAAACAGTTCAATTCTGAGACCAACCCATTTTTGTCATCTGTTTTTAATTGATATACTGAGAATTTGTATTTGCATTCATGGCCATAAACTAAGAAGCTAATTCTGTTGACTTTAAACCTCACACTTTCACTACCACAATTGGCCCCTTTGTATATCACCTCTGGTCCCATGCCGGGATTTTGATTTACTTCTGATGGACATTGTTCTTTTTATGGCAGTAATAATAACTTCAGTGAAATCTAAATGGCTGTGATCATAATGCTGGGAGCTCACAGGGTGTTGATGGTCGTGTGGCATCCTCAGCAGGGAGTGTGTGAGCTGACTTCAAAGGTGTGATTTACCTCACAGTGGAGTGTGGGACATTGCAGCTTCTGTGGGCAGCTGTCATTTTCCCACTGAACTCCACCTATTGGATTGTATAGTTTAGCATTAACGGTGCTTCCTTTAGGAAGGAAAACAAAAACCTTTTGGTGTTCAGAAATGTTTTTTCCTTCCCATTTTTTAAACAACCATGCTTTTTTTTATTTGTTGTCTATTCTGTGTTACCATTTGTGCCATTTGGGACATGTACTTTAATGCCAGTTTGAATTGACAAAGAAGGAAAGTTGAACACAACTCTTCTTGATAACATCTTGATTAATATTGATCAATTCGCCAGCAAATGCGATTACTTTACTCGGCTGCAAATTGAAACCTAACACTCATCCACTCTCCTCTTCTCTCCTTGGAATGCATCCTGCAGCATTGTGCCGGTTTTAATGCAAAAGCTGGCCTTTTCTGCCACCAGAAGAACACAATGAAAAGATTGATTAGGCAATATCGTAATGGGGATAGGATAATGAGCCTGCCAATCGTGTTGTCTTCAGAGAAAGAAAAAAAATGTCCAGGCAGTGAAATTGGTGTTTTGGGATGAGTCAATATCACCATAACAGATACTCTAAATGGAAGGAAATATCATTTAAGCAATACTTTTAAGATGTTTCTGTAGGTTTACAAAATACTAACAGTGAGTAACATTTAATAGGTTGCATTTTTATATAATGATTAGAAAAGACCTTAACAAAGAATTTTAAACTCAATCTGTATNGCCAGCTGATTAAACACATTTGGTTAATGCATTTTATAGCAGTTAGCTGTTTTAACAGTTCCTGTTATCTTGATTTTGTGTACACTTGCAACTTAATGATATGATTTTCTCAGCAGGGGCTTCATTACTGAGACTAAGATCATTCTGTAAGCATTTCATTAATACTACCTTGACTCAGGTCTGCGTTGCCTCGTGCCGATAAATGTTTATTTTCACATCCACTTGTGCTAATGTAATGTAATGTAAAATGGAATATTTTACATTACTGTAATGTAAAATATTATATTACAATATCTCTTCAAATGTTTCGGATGTTTAAGTTTTTATTCCATTCAATGCCTTAGTTTATTCTGGCTCCAATTAGTGCAGCATGTTCTGTGTGTTCTTTCTTTCTTATCTCTACCACAGACATATAGAAGAGAGAGAAAAAAAAGGAATTATCTCCTTTTCCAGTCATTTCCCCAGAAGCAAGCAAACCCAGCCTTCAACCATATTTGGACACTGATTTAGCCTCTATTAGCCCTAAAAGCCTTTTAATCTTTGTATCTTTCAATGTTTTTTTTTTTTTTTCATTTTACTTTGTTCTTTTATTCTTTTAATAACTGCAGCAATTAATCCACCCTGACTTACTTTCTCTCTGGTATTTTTTCCTGAGGTTTCTGTGTTCTGGCGTCTTTATGCCCTTGTCCTTGTGTCGGCTCCTCTTTTCTCCCTCAGCAGTGTTTTGTGATTGGCAGCCGAAGCCTGACTGCGGTAGAGTTAATAGAGAATAGAGAGGAATACCTAGAGGATTTACAGCTGAGTGGAGACGCACAAATAAGATAATGACTTGGGAATAACAATTTTACTGCACAGTTTGGAAACGCAGTGCAGAGCGAGGAAGAGAGAGCGCAAGAAAGAGAGAGAGAGAGATGCTTAGTTGAAAAATCAAAAGGAGCACACAAAAAAAGTCTCAGACAGACGAGAAGACTTGGAGACAATGAGGCAGACATAAGTGAACTGATTCCAAGCATGAATCAATCTAAATATGATAACTTTTTCATAATTCATCCCCATTACAGATAATGGTTTTGTGTTTTTAGACAAGCAGCTGATTAATTAAAATAACCATTTTCATTTTATTGCATTTGTTTTGATGAGTTGATTACTGACATTTTTTTTTTCATTATTGAGACATGACAAAGTTTTTCAATATCTGAGTGTTTTGGGTGGGCTGCCTTTGCATTTGTCTTGCATTTAGCCTTGCTGTGATGTTTATATTCCTCATCCAAAACAAAAGGATAAGTCCCAATATAAGACATTTTTATCCCACAGTGAAAGAGGCGCCTGGTAAGGGGAGATAACCCAGTAAAATTTATAATGCCCTAGTGTTCCTTTAACTTTGCCAAGCAGGAGCGGGTCACCCATCAAAACCATAATTTGTAGTCATTTCGTTGTTGGTTGAGTTATAGTGGCTGGCAGCATTTAGAAGGCCTTCTCAAGGGACGGTAATCTCAGAAAGAAGACAAGAGCTCTTGGTGATATGATTTCCTTCTCTTGCTTCACTTCTCTGTCCCTCCATCATCTCTTTGACATCACTCAACGCTCAACAAAGTAGCTAATGAAGCAGAGGAAGAGAGAATATTTGCCTGGTAATTAAGAAAAATGAAAGGAAGTGGGGTTTGAAAGCTGACACGGATGCACTCTGTAATTGTCCTCTCCTTGATGTGGTATTGAGGCATAGTCTATACTTTTTCTGTGTTCTCCTAATAAGTGTTTGCAAACATGAGTTCTTTATCTAGCTTTTAGTTTCATCCCATCAATGCATTTGCCATTGCTTCATTTTGTGCTTCATGTTGGGGTTTTTTTTCAGGTTAAAATGTAATGTACAGTTACTGCAGCAGATGAAGCATCCGTCAATTTTCTGTACGCCCTTGTCCCTAATGGGGTCGGGAGGGCTGCTGGTGCCTATATCCAGCAAATGTTTCAAGCGAGGTTGCCAGTCTGTCACAGGGCAACACAAGACAAACAACCAGGGAGAATTTATACAGGCCAAGTAACCTGGCAGTCATGTTTTTGGACTGTGGGAGGAAGCCAGAATACAGGGAGAACATGCAAACTCTATGCAGAAAGTCCCCAGGCCAGGAATCGAACTCAGGACCTTCTTGCTGCAAGGCAACAGCTCTACCAACTACGCCACTGGGCAGATGAAACAGATGGAAATATAATTAGTTTCCCTCCCTCTATTAAATAAGACTAAACTTTTGCTGCTTGACATATAGACAATGGATTTGTTGTTGCTGAGCCACATTTACTCAAATACTGCGAATTAATGAGACCTTTACAAAGCTATGACATTCTCATCTGAATGTTCTCAATTTGTTTAAATGCAAAGTGATACTTATTTTGAAAAAACAGCAATTCAAAAAAGTCAAATACATCTCTTTTTTTTCTGGCATTTAGCAAATAGCAATACCAATTTCATCATTTCAACTGAAGTAAAACAGGCGATTGTAAGGCTACCATTTAAGCTGCCTGCTGTAAACATTGACAGTTTGCTGCATTCAGGTAATTTTCTAAAGCAGTCCAAAGCCATCCCTAATTAGCCCACTGAGTTCAAACCTTTCAGGTAAAATTATCATCTTAAAATGTCAACAACATCCCCGGAAAAGGCTTATTTTTAGACCTCTGGTTATTATGGCTACATAATGTAGAGAATCCTCCACTCTATGCTAAGGGGTGTGCTCAATTGCCTTTGCACAGTATTGGGAATTTCACTGTCATCTGTAACGCTGCTGGAGGTTCTGCAAAACTGTTTGGAAATTTGTTATTACTAAGTTGGCCCCAGGTACTACATTTTCACACTATTCCCTTACAATGCTGGGTGCCCATTAGCTACAGCTTCATTTCATGCCTCAGACACATAAACTCATATAAAAGTAAGTGTACTGTAAACAGGGAGAGCAGTGCAATAGGTCAACTGGGCCCTGGAGCTTTTTTAACTGTTGGCATATTTGTTGTGTGTTTGCGTCTACATATAGGAAATCAAATAGAATCCCACAAAAGGTAAGGGAATTTCAACACAGTTTTCTTGTGTTTTGTGGATTTACATTTCTAGAATATTAATTCTAGAAATTTTTATGTAAACAATGGTTTGTAATTTATACACATTTGCACATAGAAGCAAGCACAGAGTAGTGGGGTTGGGAATATATTGTTAGAGGATTCTGTGGATATTAAAGCGCAACATCGATAAACACAAAGTCTCTTCACATTGTGTATTCTTAAGGTAAATGTTGTAAACAAATGTTAATGTACCACCAACATTCATCTTGTCCTTTTAGCTTGTTTTAATGTAGGCCTATTCACTTATTGCGATCAATACTAATCTTGTTCCAGTGTCGATTATGTGTAGATTCCTCAGTGTTTGATGTATTTTATAAAGGTCGCCAATTTTCACCTAAGATAATGTATTGATTATTTTGTTTAATTAGCATGTTGTTTTTTAGAGTTGTGTTTTTACAACAATAGCTGGATGGGGTATTCCAGAATAAACATTCTTGTTTGCAGTTGGTTAATCAAAGCAATGGACCATTTCTCAGCAGATTAATATAATCAGCAGGGAATTATTTGGCATTGTAATCCTCATTCTGACAAGGTTTTTTTTTATTTTTATTTGGATGACTAATTCTTCAGCAAGTGTCAAATTTGACCTTTAGTTTGCACATTAATTATCCAAACATTCACATCCCAATTTAGCCATTATTTTTGCTGATATCTGGGGATCTTAGAGTGCAAATTCCGTGGTGTATTTTTGTTAATTATAAATGTGCTAATAATTTAAAGTGCAATGGCCCTTTGTTCTCTAGCAAGAAATCATTTTAGCTCTTAATGTAGTTGTAAAGTTATCTAGTTTTATTTTCCATATGTATTTGTTCAGTCTTAGACTTTTGATTTTAAACAGTTCAATTCTGAGACCAACCCATTTTTGTCATCTGTTTTTAATTGATATACTGAGAATTTGTATTTGCATTCATGGCCATAAACTAAGAAGCTAATTCTGTTGACTTTAAACCTCACACTTTCACTACCACAATTGGCCCCTTTGTATATCACCTCTGGTCCCATGCCGGGATTTTGATTTACTTCTGATGGACATTGTTCTTTTTATGGCAGTAATAATAACTTCAGTGAAATCTAAATGGCTGTGATCATAATGCTGGGAGCTCACAGGGTGTTGATGGTCGTGTGGCATCCTCAGCAGGGAGTGTGTGAGCTGACTTCAAAGGTGTGATTTACCTCACAGTGGAGTGTGGGACATTGCAGCTTCTGTGGGCAGCTGTCATTTTCCCACTGAACTCCACCTATTGGATTGTATAGTTTAGCATTAACGGTGCTTCCTTTAGGAAGGAAAACAAAAACCTTTTGGTGTTCAGAAATGTTTTTTCCTTCCCATTTTTTAAACAACCATGCTTTTTTTTATTTGTTGTCTATTCTGTGTTACCATTTGTGCCATTTGGGACATGTACTTTAATGCCAGTTTGAATTGACAAAGAAGGAAAGTTGAACACAACTCTTCTTGATAACATCTTGATTAATATTGATCAATTCGCCAGCAAATGCGATTACTTTACTCGGCTGCAAATTGAAACCTAACACTCATCCACTCTCCTCTTCTCTCCTTGGAATGCATCCTGCAGCATTGTGCCGGTTTTAATGCAAAAGCTGGCCTTTTCTGCCACCAGAAGAACACAATGAAAAGATTGATTAGGCAATATCGTAATGGGGATAGGATAATGAGCCTGCCAATCGTGTTGTCTTCAGAGAAAGAAAAAAAATGTCCAGGCAGTGAAATTGGTGTTTTGGGATGAGTCAATATCACCATAACAGATACTCTAAATGGAAGGAAATATCATTTAAGCAATACTTTTAAGATGTTTCTGTAGGTTTACAAAATACTAACAGTGAGTAACATTTAATAGGTTGCATTTTTATATAATGATTAGAAAAGACCTTAACAAAGAATTTTAAACTCAATCTGTAT
>NW_015116211.1:0-740 GCF_001443285.1 Poecilia latipinna
GGGCCATGTCAATTACAAAATTAATCATATTGTGTTTTTAAAGGTTGTTTTTACCAGTAAAAATTGAATGTTACCCCTCCCAGACCAAAAAACACACATCCATATTTGCATTGAACTCCTCCTGGATCTGCATGAAATGGTTCGTTCCTGATTAGCGCTTGAGGTGACGCTGATCAGCTGCAGTCAGTGGAAGACAAGAACGACTGGCTGTTACTATGCTGCTAAGAAAATAATAAAGTTAGATTTCCAACAAAAAAGAAAGAGAGGGAGAGAGAGGAAAAGGCAAGAATGTTAATTTATAACCCAGTTTTTCTCCGAGAAAGGTGAGCAGACTGTGTGAGATTATCAACCATTTAGCTTAGCTACAGAATACTGTTCACCTCCTTTTTAGTAGCATTTAATGAATTAAGGAAAGAAATTACCCAGATATTCATATATTTAACTTGTCCTTTGTACCTTTTACCACTTAACATCGGTCATCTGTTGTCGGCCAGCAGATGACTGACTCATCTCTCTAACCCACGTCCCTCCTGACCTGCCCTCTCCAAAGTGAAATTAAAGCTGCAGTATGTAACTTTTATAAAAATATTATTTTTTCCACATATTTGTTAAAACTGTCATTATGTTCTGACATGATGGTATGAGAGATAATCTGTGAAAAATCTATTTCCTCTGCCTTCTCACAGTGTGAGAAACAACCAGTCAGTGGTAGGAGAGTTTTAGTGCTGTCAAACACAATC
>NW_015116211.1:3015-8873 GCF_001443285.1 Poecilia latipinna
TTATTATTATTATTATTATTATTATTATTATTAATCTGATCATAATTAATTTTGAATCTTACTAACTCGTGAAAGGTGATGGTGGTCAATCCAGCCTTTATGAGATATGTTCATGAGATTTGGCTGAAAAAAAAGGGAGATTATCCATCCACCGGCTTTATGGCTTTGATCCTTGCACTTCACATTTGTGATGAGGTGAGTACACTCAGCTCATTTCCTTAAAATGATAATGAAGCTCCTTCTGTTATCTACTGTAAACTGTGGATTATCATTGGCAAGAAATGTGACATCAGTCAGAGTAGGAGAATATTCATTTGATTTCAACTAATTTATACAAAGCCAACCGTCTAGAGAATGTATTTGTTCCATTCCAAATTCTTCGCCATCTTGGGGAAGATCAGAGAGCTGTTAAACACAACTGACAAACTGAGTAAAACTGCAGGATGCTGGCAGAAAGAAAACAATCAGTAAATGAGTCCTTGTCCCAGACAGCTAAAGATCTATGCAACACCATTACACTTAGCAATCGCTGTTAAGGTACCAAGTACAAGAACGTTCTCATAGTTTCTAATTGGTCGCTGTGTGGACTTATGTTACCAAAGTTTTTCTGTCTTTGATGGTAAATATCTTTCACATTGCCCGCTACTTGGGCTCTACAACTGGCGCATGTACAGGGCCATTCCAACATTGCCTGTTAACATATGAATGGCTTGGAAAATATGTGTATGATCCAGTGAAACAAAGGTTAAGCTCTTTGGCAACAACTTGACCCATCATGCTCAATGTTTAGGGCCTGTTTTCCCACTGAATATACTGGACAACTGCAATGGACTGAGGAGTTAAAGTGTAGGATAGAATACTGTGAAATTGTGGTTATCACTTTTCCTTTGCTAGAACACAACATATGGGTCATGTGACCAAAACATGCTCCCAAATAAACAAATTAAAAGCTAAAAGAAGAATGGCAATAAAATTATGGCAAGACTTAACCCATTTTTAGACCTTAACTTGCTGCAGAGCCAATGTCCTACAGGACATTCAGAGGTGAAAAAAAACCTTTTGAATCTACGATGTGAAACAAAAGGGACAGACGTTTTATGTTATTGTAGATGCATATTTTTTTGGCATGTGGGTTAAAGTGGAAATGAGAAGTAACATTGTTTCAGACAGTTTCTTTGTTGAACTAACAAGCTTCCTTAATGTGTCCCTAGGTCAGCGTGTTTGGTTATGGAGCAGACGACGACGGAAACTGGAGCCATTACTTTGAAACACTAAAAAACAAGAACTTTAAAACTGGACCACATCCTGGAAAACATGAGTATGCACTCATACATGAGTTGGCCCAAAACAAAACAATCAGACTTTACAAAGGGTGGTGAAACAAGTCACTCTTAAAAATTGAGACCACATATCTCAATGAGAACTACCTGTATAAATAGTTGCAATAAAAAAATCTAAAAACTTCTTCCAGAATCTAAACTCCTCAGATGATGAATGGCTTGTACTTTTAAAGCACTTTATCGAGACTAGAAAAAGCACCTCACACTATCAGTCACTCACACACTGATGGTGGTAAGCTACTATGTTGTAGCCATAGCTGCCATGGGGCAGTGAGGCTGCCATGCACTGGGTGGATCTGACCACCAGCAGCAGGGAAAGCAGGTGAAGTGTATTCCCTAAGGACACAATGACTGTGAAAGACGGAGCGGGATTCAAACCGGCAACCCACCAGCTACAGAATAAACTCCTACCACCGCTGCCCAGATGCATCAATACTAACCTAGTCTAGTTATCAGTTGTCTCAACAGAGACTAAACGCCTTACATAAATCTAAAGCACCTTAACCTTTGAAGGATTTGTCTTGAGTAATGAATAGGAAATTCTTTAATTGTTGAGTTTGCATGTTCAACATGTGCATTTTTTTTTCAAAGTAATTCAATCTTTTCTAAAAACATAAATACATAGACAGTATGTTTGGTTAACTGGTCAGTTTAATTTGTGAGGATGTGTGATTGCCTGACCTGTTAACTACCTGTCCATACTCACTCCACAACTTTAAATGGGATAAACAAGTTCCAAATATCCAAATATCCAGGGTCAATGGGTCAAACTGAATATCACTGACTAATCAGCCATCTGAAGCTATCACTTTACTGAGAAAGCACTCAGTCTTTTACTAAGTAGATGTCTTTAGTCATCATGGGAGACTTTAAAAAACATTTCTGAAATATATTTTTTTATGTGAAGTAGGTATATAGTTTAGGAGGTATCTGAAAATCAGAATGCAAATAATGGAAATAAAAGAAAGTCTGACTGACATAAATAATTAAAAGGTACTGTATAACAATTGATCTATTGTCTTTTGTTCATGGCTCTGCAAATTTACATGTACTGTTGCCGTAGAAAGTTGTGGATTTGTGAACACATAAATAGTTTGAACAGCCATGCCTCAGAGGTGCCTCCCTCTACAGCTCCTCCTCCACAGTGGGGCCTGCCGAGATCTCAAAAAATGGGCAGGTTTTCTGTAACACGAAGATGTTTCTCTGCCATTACCACATGCAGAACATGCGTTGCATGTTCAATCAACGCTTCAAGCGCTTGATTGAAGCGTTGATCAATCAAGCGCTTGAACAACTTGATTGACACTGACATTCCTCTTGGCTCTGATTGGTCGTGTCTGACAGGGAACTGGAACCAGAGCAGCTTGACTTTTAAAAAAATTTTATCTCCCCATCTTTTTCGTATTCTACTGTCAGGACACAGTCACAGTTTCAACAAACATAGAAAAATGTTCAAAAAAACATTATCTACAGTTATTGGCAGCTTTAAAGATTGATAAAATCAGCAAAAACTGGATTTTATACACTTCTTTGACATATTGGGAGAATACACACATGATCTGCTTCAATGATTGAACTACAAGAAGGTAGGACTAGTTCTTTCAGTGGCATGCTTTTGGCAATGTAGTAGGTTACCATATTTCAAAAGTCTTCTTTGAGTAAGCTACGCTACACATGGCGTAGCGATAGTAACTGACTGACAACAGCTCCGCGGACCAGAATTCATCACCAAAAACCGTACAAACATTTCCCACACAAAGAAAAGTACATCCAGTCCATTACAGAATTATGTTTCAGGCTTGATGCTTACTTTTGCAATTCTTCTTATTGTTATTCGTCCAAACACTTTAAAGGTTGGCTAGGTAATTTAAACACCTG
Organism: Poecilia latipinna; assembly: GCF_001443285.1. NCBI lineage: Eukaryota > Metazoa > Chordata > Actinopteri > Cyprinodontiformes > Poeciliidae > Poecilia > Poecilia latipinna. The sequence goes on from NW_015116211.1 coordinate 6,234, forward strand.
CTTTACTGATGACCAGTCAGTTAGTGTTTGGGTCACCTTATTTCTAATTAACTCACCCGAGACGCATCAAATTCTGCTGCACATCTACATGTTAAGGATGTCAAAGTCAAGCTAGCAAACTGATCTAGCTCCCTCACTATATTTTTTTATCTAAGCTTCTCACCGAGTTGTGAAATGTTTTACCCTTGGACCTTATCTAGTTATCTAATCATTAATTCCAGAATAAACTAACAATGAATTCAGTGATGCACAGACCTCACTTTCCATTTCATCATGCTCCATAAAACACAAAGTTTGCAGTTACTATAAAATTACCACTTTGTTTTTTTCTTGCTGGTTGTTCCTAAATCATTTGTAAAGTGTAAAGTGTTTGTAAAGGCTCAATGGAATGTTTTTTGCATGTTTGCTGCACCCAAAGTGTGTATGTGACTTCTGTTAAAACACAAAGCCACCTATCCTCCTTCATAATGCCTGGATTACAAAAATGCATGTAGGTGAAGATTACAGCTGAAGAGCAGGAGCGACAAGTTGGGATTTATTTTAACCAGGCAAAGAGGTAGCGAAGCACAACGTTCAAGCTTTAGCATGTTAGTCAAAGTAAAAATATTCCTTATGCAGCTGCTTACCAGCCACTCTGTTTTTTCTTTATTGAACCTGTGGTTTATTATTTCTTCTAATGTTAAATTACCAAAAAATACTAAAAATTTAGTTTTTTCAAAGAAAAAAAACTAAAAACTCATTTACACATGATCAACAATCCTTAAAGCAGGCAAGATTTCTTTTTTTTTTTTTTCACTAAATTTTGTTCCATTCTTGAATTGCAGTCACAGGTTATGCAAAGTTATTCTCAATTTGGTGACTCCTACCTGGCCACCTCTATCTTAAAAAACGCATCAGAAGGAGTGCTAAAGGTAGATTAATGTGTCTTGTCTTGCTTTAATATTGACCAGTGCACCACAACTGTTATCTTGTAACATAACAGCAAGTAACTGTTATCTTGACATCTAGTCAGTCAGAAAGTGACGAGCCATGAACACATTAAGAGTAGGAGTCGTTGACTCCTCAGGTGAGTTCATGATCAGACGGTTAAATAGAAGTACAAAAGGCTGCTGTGCATCTTTTATTCAGTTATGGCCACTAGATGGCAGCCTTATACTTGTGTCAATGAAAAATCCCAGTCTCAAGTTTATGAATGTCCAGTCAGAGAATTCAACACCTGTGTTCTGCACTTTGTACTGTCTGGTCCCTGACAGTGACACACTGACAAAAAATAAATTAAAAAAAATGAAGTGCCCCAAATCAAGGTCAAGTGTTTTTCTCAATCTACCATTCAAATTGACGTTGGACAGTGATGGACATAGAATCCTATTGGTTTGTTTCACAAGCTAACTAGTTGTTAATAAAAGAAAGCCTTTCAGGGGCTTCCCGTCTGACACACACTTGATTTGATTATGTGGGTGATTGTCGGGGTGATGTGGGCATTTGGTGGCATGCAGAGGAGGTCATTCAGTCATTTGAGTCAAGTGTTATGAAGCAGAGACACACATTAGTATTCTTTTTTGTGAGCTGTAAATAGACTATATTGTCTTACATTTTTTTCAAATTGATCCATTTTAGAATACATAGTTTTTTTTTTCTATTAGGAGGAAAGAGGACATTACAAGAGAAATTCTAACTACCAATAATACAGAATGCCACATTGTACACAGCTTCTTCATAAAATCACCAGAAAAGAGGAAACATTGGTACAAAAGAGGTACCGAGTGTGCTGATGGAAAAAGGCATACAATTAACTTCCTTAAAATATATAGTTTTATTAGCTTTTTGGAATACAAGTCATACTTCCTGTCAGAAACGGTTTGATTCACCCAAAAGTCTTACAGAAATGACTGTAATTCTTTCAACATATTTTTAGGAATTCAAATTCGTAAACTTTTCATTTGGCTGAAAGCCACAAGTGTTTATTAAACACTAACAAAAGATGCATTGAGTTAAGTGCGAAGTCTGTCTCCCTTGCTGCAACAAGCCACACCCTCCCCTTTGAGATGACGTCAAACCTGCTCTCTGAACGCTCAGCACTACATGATCTAAACCTGTTCCAAAGTCCAACAGTTTCAGATAATCTGTCATTATTTTAAAGCTTTGCACCTGAAAGGATTTCCCGTCACACCAGGTAAGTTCAATGAAATTTATAGACATCTTTCAAGTAAACAAGTTTGTAGTCCTTTGTCCTCTCTCAAACTGTCTTTAAAAATTCACTTGTTTTCCCACCTCATTCTGATGTGTTTTTTTTTGTTTTTTTTGTTTCCATTACTCAGGATGCGAGTTCAGTTTAAAATGTTGATTGCTCCCCTGGCTGTCACAACAATCGGCATGTTTTTGACGGCAAGTTACTCAGGCTGGATTGAGCTTAAAATGCCAAGCTCGTGTCGGTGTGAGAAATGTTTTTCAGAAGAAGACGTGTTTCTTAATCAGCACCTGAACCGCTCCATTGAGCCCTTTCTGTCGGCAACCACCAAACTCACTGAAGATGAATACGACTGGTGGCGGGTATGACTTCCCCTTTGACCCCCATTGAATTTTTTTTTTTTTACATTTCTCTATGTTGTCTTAACCCATGGGCCAAAAAAAAAAAAAAAA
>NW_015116211.1:13056-13693 GCF_001443285.1 Poecilia latipinna
AAAAAAAAAAAAAAAAAGAACTGGTCTAACAACCGGCTGTGTTTCTTCATTCTGACAGCATTTACAGAGCAGCACACACAACTTCAGCTACTTTGAAGCAACTCTTGACAAACTGTTCAAGATCATCTCACCCACTCCTGTTCTTGAAAAACCCAAAACTGAAGGATGCAGGACTTGTGCAGTTGTTGGAAACTCTGTGAACTTGAAAGGGTCACGTTACGGACCCTTGATAGATTTCCAAGACATCGTTATAAGGTAAATACTAAATAGTAATTTTTTTTTACCTTTTAGAGATGTAAGAAACCAAACAAATCAAACTCCAGCTACCCAAAATCTGTCCTTCTGTTTTAGAATCAACTACGGTCCAACCAAAGGCTTTGAGGAAGACGTGGGGTCGAGAACAACTCATCGTGTCATGTATCCAGAGAGTGGCTCGATTTTAGACAACTCTACTCATCTTGTAATGTTTATTTTCAAGATAGAAGACCTCGAGTGGCTCCTCAGGTCCTTTCCAACAGGAACTTCTGGAAAGTGAGTTTAATCCTCATATATTTCAGTGCTCCATGTATTTACACACAGTCCCAATAAAAGGCTGTGTGTAAATACAGCCTAATAAATATGAGGCAGTGCCATTTAC
>NW_015116211.1:18725-20877 GCF_001443285.1 Poecilia latipinna
CATTTACATTTGTCTCATAAAATAAAACATACATATTTATTTGTCTTCATTAGGGAAGCAGAAAGCAGTATACCTTTTATTTTCTTTATTTTTCCCTGCCATTAGAATAATTGTTCAATTTTATAGAAAATGATTGGTTGTGACTTTACCTGTAAATCCACCAATGCATAGATCAATGCAGCGACGGATGTAGAGTCTTTTCCACGGGGGAAGGGAGCGATGTGGGACCTCCTCGGTGAAGTATGTTAAAATCCCCCCGCATGTAAATGGAGATAACAAAAACAAGACAAAAGAAACATATTTATTGTATCACTGTCTCTTAGAAGAAAACAAAAATGAGTTTTAAGTAAAAATTTCCTGTGTCATTTAGTTATTTTTAAAAAAAAAACTGTAAATTCCACTCTAGCACTGTTATTAATCATAGTTAATCATTATGCCTAACTGTAAGCTTGAAATATAAATACGCATACAGATCTTGCAGGAATGGTGCTCTGGGCAAGGCCCTCCATCTGCTGCATTACAACCAATTAAAAAGTAATTATCAAATTACTTTTATTGTAGCAGCAGAAAGCAGGTAGGGCCATCACCCTGTAATTAACAGCAAATAAGGGAAACTTACTCCACTACACATCCTTAAAGGTAGTAACAAACTGACATAAGATACATTTTATTTTCTAGTTCTTGTGAGGCTGAACCCTTACTGATGCCACCCTGGACAAGGGACCTTGTAGCTCATATCAAAACCTGCCACTGTATGTACATTTTCAAAAACAATATTTAAGAAAACGTTTTATTGTCTCAAACCAAACATGTCGGAAGATGATCAGTTTTCCAGATTTTTATATTCAGGTTTAAAGGAAGTTGTTTTCATTTTAAGCATCCATTTAGAAACGTCCCTTCACATTCATTTCCTACGGAAGTTGTGCGATGAAGCCGCTTGTCCTCATCCAGCCCAGCGACTGGCGTAATTCTTGCATTTGAAACATCAAGTTCGTACACGTAAACGTGCACAGGCTGTAAGAAAGTTAAATAGGTTAAACTTTTGTTGCCGTCTGCTGTCACGGAAACCTTTCACCTCTTGCTTTCGAGCCCACAATGTGCTGCTGTTACCTAGGTAACCCTTTGCAGGAGAGAGGCTTTTAGCTCATTACAGGTCGTTCAATTAATCTGAATTATGAAGCTTAGACTGCTGATAAACTTTCTATCACATATCAGAGTCCATATCTGGAATATCGGTCTGGTGCTGCGTTCACGGACTTGCGTTCAACACGCACACATTCTTCATGGTTAACACAACCCCCCTCAACTCACCGCCTTTGCTGGCTCCACTCTTCTGTCTATATGTTGCATTTCTTGTTAAGAGGTTTTTTGCCACTCTGTCCTTCTCACTGGTGGGGCAAAGTGGGAGAAATAAAAAAAAAAAATAAAAAAAAAAATAAAAAAACTTTTAGCAAAAACAAGGAAATTTCTGATTTTGAAACATTGAAAACTTGCTAATATAATTTCTTTTTCACCTCCTCCAACCTCATGTTCTTTCATTTCTGATCTAATGAATGGGTGGGACCTTCCATTATGGCTGCACTGTGGGACTGGTCTTTCCAGGTCTTATGCTGTTTGTCTTTGTTTGGAAGGGCTGCACTTAAATGAAATTACATGGTGCTTCTCTATAATGATAATGAAGGCATTCTGATTCTAATATCTACATTTTAAAATGATCAGATTAATCCCTTTCATTAACGCGTTAACATCAACAGCCCTTGTTATTTTGTAATTATGCTATTTGTGTTTTTCGTATTTTGGTTTTTAAAATACCAGAACTTGCACGTAACTTTCTACTTTTTTCAGTCTGATGATTTCTTTCATCAAGTATAGTGATTACACAGCTACTCATTTTCTACTCTTGAGTGATTTTTGAAATGGCTACTTTTTCATTTTACTTCAGTATAAATATGTTGACAAATTGCTGCTTTTACTTGAGTCCAATCATTTGACTCTGTCCGTCTTACTTGTCAAGTTCATTGAACTCGCTTTTTTAGGAAGTGGCCTTCTTTAAACAGCTACATCCACTTTACGACGCGGATACACTCGTCTTGATAACGCAAAACATCTGGAATATGCTGCAGCTCTAGAGATAGACATCGTACCACTCTGT
>NW_015116211.1:25940-26689 GCF_001443285.1 Poecilia latipinna
GAAGGCTATAGGAAATTTTCTTTAAAATACTTAAAAGGTTCTACCCAACTAAACACTACTTCAGAGACTAAAAGGTGATATTACTGTGAACTGTGCTTTTTGGTAAACTGATAGGAAAACTTTAGTTCATCTGAAATTGTTCATTCATAAAACATCTCTTGTTGTTTTCTGATTGTTATTGAATTGTGTACATGGCAACATGACACCATTTTGTGGTTGAGATTGCAGAGAGGGAGTTGGAATGTTTTCAATTGAAGGCAAATACTTATGAGTCAACCATACAAAAACAAAACTGAAGAAAACAAAAGAACTAGATAAAAGAGTGATATGCTGAAGGAGAGGCAAACTGGCTTGGCTACTAATAGTGCACAACACAAAAGAACACAGACGGATTTCACAAAACCAAATACCACCACCTAGCAATAAAGATATAATCTATATTTACGTAAAGAGCAGAACAAAATAAAGAACCGAGAATTCCAACATAAAGGAGTGAATCCAGTATGGAACACCACTAGGGTTGCCACCTGTCCCGTAAAATACGGAATCGTCCCGTATTTGGCTGTTAAATGTTGCATCCTGTATCGGTTTATTGAACTGATATGGGTTGCGATTTGTTCCGTATTTCTATAAATGTCCGAAAGACATGCCTATCACACGCATATCAACACTGTAACAATAATGACCAAAGTAAAACACAGGAAATATTAAGGTCAGCTACATTCTCACTGCGGGAGCTAAAGGACCCC
>NW_015116211.1:31565-36290 GCF_001443285.1 Poecilia latipinna
AGATTTTTTAAATTAAAACTGTACCTTGGCTCAAAAAAGGTTGAAAAACACTGCATTAGATTAACAGTAAATACATAAATACTTCCTACTTTAAAAGGTTTGTTAGGGTTTTCTGTATGTTTAATTTTGAAATGTTTATATATTTTCACAGTTGAAAATAAATAACTTTATTTTTTAATATATTTGGATCTATGTCAGAAGCTTGTTTAGACATTAACAAAAAGTCTCCAATTCAATATAAAACAAATTTTTTTAGAAAGAAAGAGACAGAATGACACTTTGTTTATACTGTCTGTATTGTTAAAACATATATTTTGTCATGTAAAATTTGAATTATACTTTAGAATTTAAGATTAAGTGTTTCTATTTTAGGACTGGAATGCTGAAGTGTCCTTGTTCTGTTTTGAAATGAGTTAATTGAAGTACTTAAACTAAATGATGCTGTGTTTCCACATCATGCAGGCCAGTAAAACCCAGAGCTAACAAAGATTTGGTGAGTATATATTTTTTTAATTGTTGTTTCATGAGCATTTTCTTATTGTCACGTTTTGTAAGCTGAATAACTTGTATATTAGGTGATGGTGCTCAATCCAGCTTTCATGAAGTACGTTCATCAGAAGTGGCTGGGGAAGAAAGGAAGGTACCCATCCACCGGCTTTATGACCTTGATTTCCGCACTTCACATTTGTGATGAGGTACGTTTTTCGTTTGTTTAGCTTGGCAGAATTGTAAAGTTTATTGTTTTTTTTTTTTCTTCCAAACTTCTTAAATCACTTTTTCTCAGCATATATTAGAAAATTCCAATTACGGTAAAAAATAAAATAAAAATAAAAATTGTAGCTGTAGTATATGTTTTCAAAATTATTTCACCCAATAGGCAATATATTTTATATTGGAATCACATTTTTGGGGGGTTTGTCACTTAGGAGTGATTTTACTTCCCCTATTTTTTCTCTGCAAGATATATATAGTGTATCTACCTTGCAAATAAATACTAGCCTAGCAGTGGGCCTACCACATATGTATAAAATATTCTTTGTTCCTTTTTTTCCCAGGTTCATGTGTTTGGTTTTGGAGCTGACAGCAACGGAAGCTGGAGCCATTACTGGCAACCAATGAAAAGCAAAGAGTTTAAAACTGGACCTCATCCTGGAAAACAGGAGTACGCAGCGATAGACAAGTTGGCCAATGAAAACACAATATACTTTTATAAAGGAAATTTAATATTTCCAGAAATGAGAAGCTTAGTTTTTTTTTCTCCCAAAAAGTTAGAGGGAAAAAAAAGAAGCAGTGAATAAACTAGACCTTAAACCTCGCACTTTAAGTTCTAAGTTTCAGCTTTAAAGGAAAATAGAATACAAAGACTTTACAACTGCTATGACAGTGGCAATGATCTGAACACAGAAATTTATCGGTATAGTTTGCATGCCAGGTGTGAGCTACCCTTCAAAGGTAGCATTGTTATTATTTTTCACATCAGCTAGCATGTGGCTGCATATGCTTGTTCTGAAATAATTGTATTTTTACAAGTGTAGAATTTATTCTTATTTTTGACTGGAGTAGATATGTCTTCTCTCTCTTTTTATTTATTATTTATGAAGTCATTGTGGCACATGGAATGTGAAGTATTTAAACTGAGTGGGATATTTATACATTATTTTTATTTTCAGGGTCTTTTTTATGTTAAGCTCAAAGTGGACATTTCATGCTTTTAAATCCCTCCTTTTCATACGTAAACCATTCACTACTGGTCTGTATGAAGTAGAACTGCAATGCTTTGGTCTGAAGTCCTGGTTGTCTTATCTCCACAGACCTCTCGTTTACCTCTGGGGCACATTTTAGAGCAACTCAATTTAAAGCAACTTGTTTTGGAGCTACTCGTTTTAGAGCAACTCATTTTGCTGCAGTCTTTCTGACCCTCCAGGTCACAAAGAACTCCACTTGTTCCTGTTCGGCCATTTTTGTAGTTTGATAACAGCGATACCAATTATCTACTGGCAGAGAAACTTTTCATTCCCAAGCTTATTAAAGATGTCAACAATGGAAGGCTTGTCCATCCAACCTTGCATGTTGGAGCCAGAGTAGGAGGTAGAAGACGCACAACCTGCAGATCCACACATTCAAATGAATTCATCACAATGGTGTCTTTACTGTATGAACTCATTCTCCATCCATACCAACTACCTACAAAAAGGACTGTAGTTTAACTACAGTGTAAGGATGTAAGGAATCCTGTGCATTAATACGTTAGACTTGAACGTTTTGACTTGTTTACTTGCAACTTCAGCACAACTGAGCTTGGACTACAAAATCGCTGCGAGGGGAAAAAATGGTGGATAAGCCAGAAATCGTGACCTCGTTTTGCAGTTCCACAACAAATGCAGTGACAACATGACCAAGAAGACATAATAACAAATAGAGAAAAATGAACAGACTGAAAAATATATCCCAAAAAGAATTTAAAGATCTCCATGCAGCACTGGGAGAGAATTAATTACAATTTTTTGCACTCCTAAAAAAGTACACAATAAGACATATTTAAGGGCTAAAAAAGTGGGTTTTGCATGATTTGTCCACTTTAAGACAAATGGTGATGCTGCTGTGGTTTACAACTGGTAATAAACTGGTACAACACTGGTGTGCTTTGGAGTATTATACAGCTGCATCATCCAAGAGTTCTTGGCCTTAAAGCTGCAGTATGTAACTTTTACAAACATATTTTTTCATATTTATTAAAACAGTTGTGACTGAATGGCATGAGACAGATCGTCTGTGGGGAAGAGAAACGTTGAGCTCCTCCAGCACCTCTTAATTCGACTTCTACCGTCTGAAGAAATGCATCGCCCTGGGACAAAAACAACCAATCAGAGAAAGGAGGCGGGTCTTAGCAGAGTCAGTCATCATCCTGTATGCTACTCAATGTGTTAATGGTGGAAAAACGTCTTACAGTTAAAGGAAAACCGTAACTAGCCTTAGCCTTTGTGGCTAACTAGCCTTGGCCTTTCTGGCAAACTAGCCTTAGTGTTTGTTCCAAGCTATGTAGTGGCTCGCCAACTACATAGCTTAGCAAAGAGGAAGTGGGAAGGCGTGAGCACGAGAGCTATTGACGGCACTAAAACTCCTCCTGCCTCTGATTGGTTGTTTCTGACTGAGTGGTGCAGTTAGTACTGGGAGCACGGGGAGAAGGCGGAGGAGCTCAATTATTTCACAGATTATCTGTATTATACTGTCTTTTTCTGAATCATGAATGCTGATTTTAACAAATTTCAAAAGTCCTGTTTTCTTCTGTTACCTCCTGAATGATTTGTTGATGTACTCTTGGATTACTTTTGGCAGGCTGACCTTTCCTGAGAAGTGGTCAGCCTTCTCAACTCCATGTTTTTTTCATTTGTGGATAGTGGAATCAGCATGTTGACTTCATCTAGTCTGATGTCTTGCGCTTTAAGAAGCTTTAACATACTTCATTCCAAAGCAACAAAGCCTGGGTGTCGCTACCGAACTCAGCATTCCGAGAAACGATGCAGTTAATCACAGGTCATTCATCGTTTCACAAGTCTTACATTAGTTTTTCACACTATCAGGTTAGATAAAGCACTGCCCTTTTTTACACTATGTATTGACCCTTTCAGCAAATTAGAATATTATTGAAAAGTCAGTTTAATTCAGTAACTTTAACCAAGAAATTACACACAGATGGATGTTTAAAAGCCTTTATTTTTGCTAATTATGATTCCCCCCCCCCTTTTTTTACACTTAATAAAAATATAAATATTACATCAGACCAACAAAAAAATTCTAAAAAAGAAGTTATGTTTAATACCTGCTTAAAGATTATTTTCAAAGTTACTCTTAATCTGACAATCTGTTTTTTGTTGTTTTTTTATGTATACACAGGATAAAATTTGGCAAGCTGTTACAAAACTCTTTAGATTCCACCAAACTATTTCCAAGTCTTTGCTGCAATCTAGTCACCTGTGCATCGACTAACAGGTGAGATGCATAACGAACTTTGACTCCATTAAGATCAGAAGAGGTTTAAGGTGAAAATTTGACTAATATTTACCCTTTTGTAAACTTGGTGCACCCGCTTCGCTGGTTTATTTTTGTAAACTTGCCCCTCCCTGTTGAACACGCTGTGTGTACTGGAATTGGAGATAATTATTCTTACGGTTATTAATCTTGAGAACCACCTGTCAGAATGTGATGAGTGCATTGAACCAGCATGATTTCTACACTGAAAAAAAAAAATAAAACACAGGATAAATTTAGAAGATATGAGAAACTGTCATAACTGTAGAGAAAAGTTGTTCAGGACTGAAGGCTGTTGCATTTTCAGATTTAGCAGCTTTCCCTTCTTCATACCAGCTCTTTGGAAGTTGTGACTCATCCCGATGGATTAATGCAGCAAACACAACATTGGCGTGGTCACAAGGAAGTTGTTCAGCAGAAATAAATCACAAACTCAACAAAAGCTTTTTGTAAAGTGCAGCCAATAAATGTAGTTCTATCAGATAACATTAGCTAAAATATTTAATGACGTGACTTTGTTTCCTCCTTCGCTCACACGCAACTGTAGATATAAAAACTACAAACTTTAATATCTACAAAGCCTTCTTACGTATGATCCCACAATATATTTCTTCAAAGTGAAGTGTCCTGCAAAGTTCTGTCCAGTTGCTCTCAGTATATGATTTTATCTTTCTATACTCTTAAGAGACTTGAGTG
>NW_015116211.1:41627-42984 GCF_001443285.1 Poecilia latipinna
TTAACAAATATGGAGAAAAAATATTTTTTATTAAAAATATTTAATAAAAAATGTACTGCAGCTTGAATAAAATCCAACTACGTAGCATTTGTTGAGAAGTCTCGATTGCTTTATGTCTATTTTGCACGTTGCTTTTGACTGTTGCCCATGGGGAGAAACATTTCAGTATCTAAAACTAAAAAAAAATTAAGCACCCTACTTGCATACTGGATGCGGACTGTTGGATGTAAAATTCACTAGCAGTGAATATTGTGCTAGTATCAGTATTGGACCAAAGAAAGCAAGTTGTAAGCCTTTAAAGTTGTGATGCTTTCTATTGGTCAAATAGACTCAAATATTGTAACAGCAGCTGCGCGGACACTGCAGCCCTTTCCCTGCAGCTCCCCCACTCAGCTGCTTCAGACTAGCCAGCATTAATTAGCAAACACTTGGTGGAACGGCACATCTGCTGAGCTTATTATAGTAGGTTTAACAGAGGAGCCATGTTGTGATGACTTCCTGAAGCCAGAGTTTAAAGGTGTTAAATTATGAACCCAAATTTCTTTTGAGTCACATTTGATATATGTGGCTTTATTTTATAAAAGCTGAACCTAACATGGTGACTTGATTTCTTGAAGGTGGAAACTCCTCCCTTCCTACTAACCCTTTAACAAGGTCTTTACCAGCGTAGTTCTGAGTAGTAGCTCGTATAACGAGCTCAGCTGACGCTCAGTTCCACCAGGTGTTTGCTAACTGCTGCTGCTCGTCTGAAGGAGCTGAGTGGGGGTGGAGAGAAGGCTGCTCTGTGATGCGGAAGCTCAGAAACTTCGAAAATGNAGCATGTGAGAAAGAGATTTAAAAAACATCATTAAAACGTAAACAGTGAGAAAGAGAAATAAAAAGCTGTATAACTTTAGTTGAGACGCCGTCAACTGGGACTCCAACCCTTCGGACTTTAGTCAAAACGCAGTTTGACAAGGACTCTAACCTCTAGATATAGCTCTTTTAAAATTCACTTACGTTTCTACTGTTATCGTGTATATCATTAAAATGTAAACAGTGAGAAAGAGAAATAAAAATAAATTAATAGATAAAAAGAAAGGATAAAAACATCGAAGACATCAAAACCCACACTCTAATCCTAATTTAGCCATTTGCAACTCTAAACAGGTGGGTTTTAAGTTGAGATTTAAAGGCACGCAGTATTTCAGCTGTTTTACAGTTTTCTGGAAGTTTGTTCCAAATTTGTGGTGCATAGAAACTGAATGCTGCTTCTCCTCGTTTGGTTCTGGTTCTGGGGATGCAGAGCAGACCAGAACCAGAAGATCTGAGGGGTCTAGACGGTTGGTACAGCAATAACAGATCTTTAATGTATTGT
>NW_015116212.1:0-1385 GCF_001443285.1 Poecilia latipinna
TATATATATATATATATATATATATATATACACACACACACACACACACACACACATATATATATATCTCCAACGAATAAGGCAAGTCCTGAGAAGCCAGCTCAATGGCAAGAACAAGATCCGTGCAATAAACAGCTATGCCTTACCAGTAATCAGATACCCTGCCGGAATAATTAGCTGGCCAATGGAAGAGATGAAGGCCACGGATGTTAAGACTCGGAAGCTACTAACCATGCATGGAGGATTCCACCCCAAATCCAGCACCCTGAGACTGTACACGAGCCGTAAGGAAGGAGGCAGAGGACTAGTGAGTGCGAGAGCCACTGTCCAGGATGAAACATCTGTAGCAAGTCTGTAAAAAAAGTGTATATTTCACCTCAAATCCATTCTCACTATGTATGTATATTTGTTTTTCTTAGTTTCTGAATTGTATTTTATTTTGGTGGTGACGCTTTTATTTTCTTGCTTCCTGTTTGGCATCATTTTCTGTGTGTTCCCGCTGCTCTCCTCAGTTCGCGCCGAGCTGCGCTAGGGAGAGGTAAGCGTATAAAGTTGTCTTCTGTTAAAATATTCGAAATGTTCTTAAAAGTATGTTCACTCAGCTCACAACTTGTTATATTTTGTTGTTAAATTGTTTTATGTGTAGCACAGCACACTATTGGGTATTTAATTCCCACATTAAAGACAATTATCGAGTTTACCATGCAAATGTGGTTATCTTTGTTCTTTTGGTTGGTTAAGGTCTGTGTGGGGAGGCCGGAGCCTTGGAAGTGCTGTGCTGAATGTATTTTTGTTTTGAACAGGTATGTGAGTTGCTTTAAATGTCATCTAGATGTTAAGTTGATGTGTTTAGTATATTTTCATATTGTAGTAAAGGATTCTTTTTGTTTATTTGATTTGAACAGTGAAAGATGTGGCTATTGAGCAGATTATTGCTGTTTGAGTTTTATTTTAATTGTTTTGACATTTTACTTTATTATTTGCTGACCTTAAGTTTTGGTTGGTTGTGGTGCATTCCTGCATCAGTTCGTGCCGAGCTGATCTGGGGAGAGGTCTGTGTGAGGAGGACGGAGCCCGGGAAGTGCTGTGCTGAATGTATTTTTATTTTGAACAGAATAAACCTGTCTTCCTGCTGCAAAACACTGTGGGTCCTCGACTGCTGGTTCCTTTCTTTACCCACACACACAACGCAGAGTATATGCAACAGATGAGTGGGATGGAAACGGCTACACATCCAAGATCCATAAATACATCAAGGACAAAGTCTCAACAGACGATGTGCTCAGCAAATGTCTCAGGCAATGGGGAACAGAGGACGAGGTGCTGGTGGTACCATCATGGGAGGACAAGCCCTTACATGGGATGTACCACCGACAAATAACTGA
>NW_015116212.1:6330-24555 GCF_001443285.1 Poecilia latipinna
TGCATCAAAGTAACCACTTGTTGGGTGGATGAAAAAGCCACTTGTTGGGTGGATGAAAAACTATGCAAAATGACATAAAACTAAAATATAATCCCTATTTAGTGAAGAAGCAATGTGACTGGCTTCTATGCAGACAACTGTGCCTGGAAATCTACTGATGATCTGTCAGAGTTGGTGTGTAAATCAACATCATGCTACATCAATGTATATCAAGCATACATTTAAGATTTTGTGCGTTATATCGACAACTTAAACCAGTTGTAGTCATCGTCAACCATCGTCAGCTTCTTGCCCTTCAGCAGGGAGCTGGGGCGAGATCTTGTGCGGATGACTTACGCTGCAACAGTTCCATATGTTTTGCCTGAGGATTTTGATGATGGCATTTGACAAAATGTACTTGTTTGTTTCATAATTGATGACGGTATGATGTTTTTATCATTTAAAGCACTTTGAACTGCCTTGTTGCTGAAATGTGCTTACACAGAACAACTTCACTTGACTTAACTTAATGTGACTTATCAGGTGTTTATTCATCAATATTCAGACATAAATTAAGAACTTTGACTTTAGCTCTCTTGGAGGACAGTAAAGTGCTCATTGTCGATGTGTGCACTTGCTATCAGCAAATATAAAGAGTCCACTACTATATGTAACCCAGATAATTATTTCCATTTTTGTTTCAGTTTTGTAATTAATTTATTTTATTTACAGATTTATTTAAAAATAAAATCCTCTTCTCCTTAATTTCTTTATAACAAAAATAAACCAAACGAGATCACTCTGTTCTCGCGAGATTTTAATGATCACATGTCAGCGTCTTAAATCGACAGTTGCGCTTATATGGCTGAAAAAACAGCAGCCAAAGTAGGAGACGCTGTCCGATGCTCGTACAGACGTGTGATTATGGTTCCGAATGATCTACTACACGGTTTGACAAGTGGGAACTGGCCAGGTTTCTTTGACAGAGCCCCCGTTCCAGGATACGTTTTCCAAGTCCAGGACAATGTCTGTGGTTGAGCAAACCAGACTGGCGAGCTAGATCCGTAAAGCCCGTCAAAGGACAAGAAACAATTCTACACAACTCCTTCCAGTCTGGAAGGAAAAGAATCAACAATTCTACTGAACTTCTTCAAATCTGGAAAAGACTGAACCTCTTGGAAAAAGATAAATACAGTGAAGACTTCTTGAATTGCACTGATCTGTAAATATTGTAAATATCAATATATCACTTAAATTTCACCATACCGTTGTCTGTGTGTGCTTCTACAAATTGCCACACCCTCCAGCAGTCAAACCTAAGGAATCTTCTGGCTTAATAGTAACTAATTAATCATTTTGTATAAATAATATTGGTTACATACATCATTCTGGATTGCTGTAAATATTGTGACCTTTTGGACCTCTGAGTGTATTTTGTGGCTCTCCAGTAGAGTGAAGGTTACATCACACTTATTTACTGTTGTCATTATGTCTGTATTCACTCTGGCTCTCTCCACATGCTATTACATTTGTCTCTAAACAGCAGAGTGTGAATGACATATGTCAGTCACTCCAGAAGCGATTAGATCCAGAAGATAAAGTTGGAGGCACACTGCCTGAAAATACACGTTTGTACAGAGGACCGGCCTCTGTACAGACGTACATAAACATAAGCATAAGCAAACTAAGCAGCTGCTTAGGGCCCCAAGGCTACTAAGGGGCCCCCTCAGTGGAGCTGATTTTTATTTTTTTATTTTTTTCTATGTCATTATAATATCAAAAACACACAATTTCACTATGAAGTGATTTGGTTTTACAATAATATACATTTTATAATGTATGTAGAAATTATTTCGATAAAAAGAAATTGCTCTTGGGGGCCCCTGGTGGCCGCGGTAGGTACTGTCGTGAGAATTGGCATAAAGTGGTGAGATCTTTCCAGGTACACGCAGAAAACGGAGTAAAGGCCTGAGAAATAACAGTAATCTTGCATATTGATTTAATGATGATTAAAAGATGAATAAAAATACATACATATGTAATGATTGAAATGATCTGTAATGTCTGAAATGTATAATTGAAATATATATTCTGTATTCTGGATCTGTAGTAACAGTAACAACTTGATTGTTGTATGTTGATTATTGATGATTAGAAATGGTAACAGCTTGAGTTACAGAGTAGATAAGTGATGGAGAATTATACTGAGAGTTATAAGTTGATAAAATGACAAGTTGATTATGTTTTATAATAAATTACATAAATGAGATGACTGAAGATTTGAGATCGTGAGAAATGAAGCAGACTGTGTCGCAATCAGTACACTGAGTTAGGCGGGGGCGCTGGGGAGGCTCAAAAAGGGAAGTAATGGCCAGATGGGCAGCAGAAAAGGGGAAGTACCGAAGAGAGCTGCTGCAATGAGTCACGAAAGAGATGATGGTTAGGAAAGATTGGGGCTTTCCACAGGCTCATCGGAATGTTCCTGTTACTCCTCTCGAGTTAAATTAAACTTAACTCAGTTCTTGATTTTCTACAGCCATTTATTTCAGACACGTTCTTTAAGGTCCTCAAAAAAATGCCGCAGAACTACAAAAAAGGTAACACAAACCTAAATCAATTCACAACAAATGGCACAACATAACAAAAGATACATACAACAAAACTGTACCTCATTAGCTGCATCAACTCCAGAGGAATAAAGTCTAATCTTCTACAGCCTCTCCAGCCCGCATGACCCACGTGGCTCCAAATGCGCCAGCCAATGCCCCCCGGGCAACACATGGCGCGCGGAACAAAACAAAAGTTCCCCTTCTACATTCCAATGTACACCCAACATAAAACCAATAAAATCTAACTACTGCCACCTTCAACAAAAAAAACAACAAAAATAAAAAACAGGAGGCAGTTGTCCTGACAGCAGTCACAGTTCCAGAAGTCACGTAGACCTCTCCCATACACAACCATGGGCTGAGAGGGTATAAAAACCAACAAACAAGGGAAGAAATTGTTCTTTGTCCGCGGCGCTGAAGGAGAGTCAACAAGAGGACGCAGATTGAAGACCAGCAGAGGACCGCACCCTGGGACCAAGGGGAAGTTGAGACTTCACGCCGCTAGGAGGGACAAGATCCATCTGCCCCCAGCCCTGGTTCCTGATTCGGCCAACACCTCTGCCTCAACCCAACGATCCCTACTCTACTGCAGCAGACTTGGAGAAAAGACAAAGGTCACTGATTGACGAAGATTCTGTGCGTTTGAGGAACAACGGACAGTTCTGCTTTGCTTCTATTCTGTAAGGGGACTTTGCCACGTCAGGACAAAGACTCTAACCAAGGACACTTGAAAATTCCTGCTGCCGGGATCAATTGCCATCTGGGTGTGAGTTGAGCTGCCACCCAACAGCCTCGCTTAGTTAAACTAGTGACACAGGATAGGGATAGAAATGAAGATGGGTTGTAACTGATTTAAGTTGAATTTATTGTCTTATTGCAAATTTGTAATCTCTGAAAGTTAATCTGCTTGTCATTTATCCCTGCTAAGGCTTGCTTAATAAATTACATACTAAAATTCCAATGAAACTTGTGGACTATGAGATTAACTGAGTTGGTTGATCATTGTAGTTTCCCCTGATTACAGTAAAACTAGCGTACATGATTCTAGAGATGTGGTGGCTTCGTACTTTCCTTTGGTGAGTGTGAAAATAATGACCCTGGGACTTATGTCTAAGTCACTAAATCTAATCTAGCCGTTAACAAGCGCCGTTATTTTAAGGAAAAGAGCTACCGTTAACAGGAGTTGTTGTTGAAGCTATGCAGCAGTGAGGGCTACTCTGCTGACTGTTTCTCAACTGAAAAGGGTTGTAACTTCTGGATTGTAGGTAGTTAGAGCTAGATGAGTCTTTTCCGCCACCAGTTTAAATAGAATATCTCTTATAAACCAACTTTGGGGTAAGACCCGGGTTTCAGAGATTTTCCGGACCTGTTAGACAGAGAACTGGTCAGTAGTCAGTTGAATGAGTGGTGAGAAAAGGGCGCGGCTGGCTATTGCGTAATAACAAACAGTACGATACGCTTCCGCACCGCACACTAGTGTGCAATGTGCAGACTAGCGAATTCAAATATTCAAAGCTCCTGTCAGAAGTTAAGTAAGCAAAACAATGTCTAAAAAAGGACTTATCCTTCAGGGAGGGAGAAAAGAAAGGAAGAATAGAAAAAAGCCAAGATAAAGGTTTGTGTTAATGAGCCTTGGTAATGTAATGTAAAAGATTTGTAAAGGGTGTGTGCATGGTTGTTTGTCCTGTCTGTCTCTGTGTTGCCCTGCGACAGACTGGCGACCTGTCCAGGGTGTACCCCGCCTCTCACCCGGAACGTTAGCTGGAGATAGGCACCAACACCCCTCTCGACCCCACTAGGGACAAGGGTGTAAAGAAGATGGATGGATGGAAGATTTGTAAAGGTGCCAACAGAAAGTTAGCTTGAACGGTCCAGTTCAACAGCCAAACAATTTATGCTAGCTTCTTTGTGTTTGTGTGAAACTGAGTTTAAACTTTAAATAAACTGATTCTCATGGTTGGCTCTGTATACAGGTCCTTCTCAAAAAATTAGCATATTGTGATAAAGTTCATTATTTTCCATAATATAATGATAAAAATTAAACTGTCATATATTTTAGATTCATTGCACACCAAGAGAAATATGTCAGGTCTTTTATTGTTTAATACTGATTATTTTGGCATACAGTTCATGAAAACCCAAAATTCCTATCTCAAAAAATTAGCATATTTCATCCGACCAATTAAAGAACAGTGTTTTAATACCAAAAAAGTCAACCTTCAAATAATTATGTTCAGTTAATATGCACTCAATCCTTGGTCAGGAATCCTTCTGCAGAAATGACTGCTTCAATGCAGCGTGGCATGGAGGCAATCAGCCTGTGGCACTGCTGAGGTGTTATGGAGGCCCAGGATGCTTTGATAGTGGCCGTAAGCTCATCCAGAGTGTTGGGTCTTGCATCTCTCAACTTTCTCTTCACAATATCCCACATATTCTCTATGGGGTTCAGGTCAGGAGAGTTGGCAGGCCAATTGAGCACAGTAATACCATGGTCAGTAAACCATTTGCCAGTGGTTTTGGCATTGTGAGCAGGTGCCAGGTCGTGCTGAAAAATGAAA
Source organism: Poecilia latipinna (assembly GCF_001443285.1). NCBI lineage: Eukaryota > Metazoa > Chordata > Actinopteri > Cyprinodontiformes > Poeciliidae > Poecilia > Poecilia latipinna. The sequence goes on from NW_015116212.1 coordinate 11,477, forward strand.
TCTTCATCTCCATAAAGCTTTTCAGCAGATGGAAGCATGAAGTGCTCCAAAATCTCCTGATAGCTAGCTGCATTGACCTTGCCCTTGATAAAACATAGTGAACCAACACCAGCAGCTTACATGGCACGACAGACCATCACTGACTGTGGGTAGTTGACACTGGACTTCTGGCATTTCCTTCTCCCCAGTCTTCCTCCAAACTCTGGCACATTGATTTCCGAATGACATGAAAAATTTGCTTTCATCTGAAATAAGTACATTGGACCACTGAGCAATAGTTCAGTGCTGCTTCTCTGTAGCCCAGGTCAGGCGCTTCTGCCGCTGTTTCTGGTTAAAAAGTGGCTTGACCTGGGGAATGCGGCACATGTAGCCCATTTCCTGCACACGCCTGTGCACGGTGGCTATGGATGTTTCTACTCCAGACTCAGTCCACTGCTTCCACAGGTCCCCCAAGGTCTGGAAGGTCTGGCCCTTCTCCACAATCTTCCTCAGGGTCCGGTCACCTCTTCTCGTGCAGCGTTTTCTGCCACACTTTTTCCTTCCTACTGACTTCCCACTGAGGTGCCTTGATATAACACTGCAAACAGCCGATTCGTTCAGAAATTTCTTTCTGTGTCTTACCGTCTTGCTTGAGAGTGTCAATGATGGCCTTCTGGACAGCAGTCAGATCGGCAGTCTTACCCATGATTGCGGTTTTGAGTAATGAACCAGGCTGGGAGTTTTTAAAAGCCTCAGGAATCTTTTGCAGGTGTTTAGAGTTACTTCGTTGATTCAGATGATTAGGTTAATTGCTCCTTCAGAGAACCTTTTCATGATATGCTAATTTTTTGAGATAGGAATTTGGGGTTGTCATAAACTGTATGCCAAAATCATCAGTATTAAAACAATAAAAGACCAGAAATATTTCAGTTGGTGTGCAATGAATCTAAAATATATGACAGTTTAATTTGTATCATTACATTATGGAAAATAATGAACTTCATCACAATATGCTAATTTTTTGAGAAGGACCTGTGTTTCTGAGGTATTTTTGGCTTCAAAACGGCGTGTTTGTTAACGTTTGATCACAACAATTGAAAATTCTCAAGCTTTGACATTGTCTAGCAAAATGTTTTTACATCAGACTACATAGTTGCTACATCGATGCGCTGCTGTATGCTGTAGTTGGGGATATGTTTGCTGCTGAGTATAATCATTTTGTGGCTAAAACAAACATTATTTTACATCAACTTCTAAGTTATTGGAAACTTCTGTTAAAATCATTTGAAAGCTCAGAATCAGTCCAGTACCGGTACCAGTCCACATTCTCAGAGGAGAAAGACTCACATGACATAAATTAAATTTTTAGCTATTGGAGTAACACTTAAGAGAAATTTATTTAATCAAATAAAGTCGGCTGCACCGATTGCAGTTTTCTGGCTGATCCCTGGTTACCGATGTTTAAAAAGCCTGACCTGCCAATTTTGATTTTGGCTGATATGAAAGTTTTTTTTTGTCTGAAATGTTGCTAAATATAGCAAGAAAGTCACTCTAAGTTGCCAACAGTGGGGTGAATATTGTTCACTGTAAACGTGCAGATCTGACCTGGTGGGCTGGACTGTCAGTCAAACCTCTCACTGTAGAGCAGAAGAGGACAGAGACTGATTTATAAACCTTTGCTAACGAAAATAAGATTAGGGGATAAGATGGGCTTCATATGTAAGTATCGGCCGATCACGATCTCACAAAATTAAGGAAATCGGCGCCCAGAAACTAGCTGGTTGATAAATTAGTTGGCCAATAAATGTATCCTATATTATACATGTATATAATGTAAACAGCACTGCCAGAGATGCAATAAGTTTATAGCAGGTGTGTGAATGATCAGAATGCTAATTGCAAGCAGTCTACATTGTTAGCAGAACTAGAGGGCCTCAAAACCAAATTTTGCTTAGGGCCCCATGGAGGCTTGGGCTGGCCCTGTCTGTACATCTCACTTCTCAGCCATGAAATGAGACAGACAACCCAAATGAAGGTACAGTTCAAGCTAATATCCCATTTTAAATTATATTTATTGTGTGTGGCTGGATTTTGCCTGGTTATCCCTGACTATCTGACTGGAATGTGTACATAAAACAAGGGAGCAAGGGAAATTATTGCTTTTCTGGCCAGAAAAACAAAAAAATTCCCTTGTTCCCTGAAGAGACATTTGCAGCATGAGAAACAGAATGTCCCATTTCTCAGTTGAGCCAATTTCCTGTCAGTCCTGTCTGAAATCTCCCCCTGATGCAGGCTCAGAGGCGCTCACATACCACATACCTCACATACCTCAGCCAAAAAGGCTCACCTCAGCTACATGCATCAAATAACATTAATTAGCAAGTCATTTATCCTTGGGACGTTGGATGGCTTCTTCTCCCCCAACACAAGAATACGACAATTTTTGCAGGCCATGATAATGATGAACAGTCACCACAGCAATTACTTCCCAGAGAAATGTTTGTAATTTCACTATCCTTCCTACGCTCTAGCTGAACAGTGCCGCTTTCCTTTAATTTCATGTACTCACCAACGACTTTATTATGCAAACCTGTTCAATTGCTTGTTTAACAGGTTTCTCCCTGTTAAAAGGGGAGTTTTTCCTCTACAGTGTTGCTTTATGCATGCTCGGTTTGAGGAATTGCTGTAAAATCAATGACACAATGGAAGTGATTGTCTACTGTGCGATGGAATCTGTTGAGTTTCCTTAGAAACCTTTTGAACTACTTCCAATAAGAAACTGAGCTTAATGGATGGTTTGGTAGCTTGGATTAACTGCAGTGTAGCTGTGATAGGATTGAAATAACTTTTTGTAAATGCCTCAGCATTTGTTGTGAATTTGTTCAATATAAACAATCTGCATTGATTAGAAACAGCAACTTAATGGTCTTGGAGATCTGGTCATACTGAGGAAGAACTGCTTTGGTTCTTCCTCAGTAGAACCAAAGCATCTTCATCTTCCTTCCCCATCATTATGGGGAAGGAAGATGAAGGTGACTCTGAAAATGACACTGTGTCATGGGGCAGTGGTTAAAGGGGCAGTATTCTGTATTTTTCAGGCACATAGTGCCATTTTATAGCACAATCAAATACCTATTTTACCACCAAGTCAAAATAAATTTTACTTCACAAATTAACATCTAGAAATTGGACCTCTGCCTCTATAAGAAGTTACTACTCTCCACAGATCCACAGAATTTTTTTTTATTATTTATTGACCATGTTAGAGGCTTCCTAAGGATTTGCAAAACAATCAGGGTAGCTACCTTCAGAATAGGACATGAGATGAACTTTTTAGCAGTATTTAACCTGTTGTTCACAGGTTGTCATTCACAATGACAGGGGTGTCAAACTCCAGTCCTCAAGGGCCGCTGTCCTGCAGTGTTTAGATGTGCCACAGGTAAAAAACAGTGGAATGAAATTGCTTAATTACCTCCTCCCTGTGTAGATCGGTTCTCCTGAGCCTTGCTAATGACCTAATTATTCTTTTCAGGTGTGGTGCAGCAGAGGCACATCTAAAAGTTGCAGGACAGCGGCCCTTCAGGACTGGAGTTTGACACCCCTGTCACGAGAGGACCCAAATTTGGGTCCTCTCGTGAATGACAGGTTAATCTAAGGGTTTGTTATGTGAAAACAAAATTTGACTTGTAATTAAGGAGCTCTTCACACTAGATAAGCATGTGGTCTATTTGTTAGTGGTCATCTTCAAAGTGCAAGTGTGACAAATCTTCAAGAATAGAAGTTCTGCAAACATGGCTTCATTTGAACAGAGAAAGGTTTTATTCTTAACTGTAGACCGTATCACATCAACTGCAATATGAGGAATCAACCATTGAATTCACACACACACACACACACACACACACACACACACACACACACACGCACACACGCACACGCACACGCACACACACACACATTCATTACCACAGCTGGACTTTCATCCTTCAAGCCAGAGATTTCCCATGCATTCTTATACTGATGACACATTCCAATTGATTCTAGATACCAAACAATGCAGTCAAGTTCATTTTTCAAATTGGTGTAAAAAGTTTATCGTCTAAGGAAACCATCAAGTCATTGAGATTGAGACTCATCATTTATACACATCATGGAGGTATTTAGAATTTAAATGTAACTTATTTAGGCATAAATGACTATAAGTCCAACTGCCAGATGGTGACAAACTGCTTCCAATCTGATCCTTGGTATGTGGTGAAAATACATCAACAGGCTGAGCAGGGTTATGGCTGAAGAACATTACTGTACATGTTGACCTCAATGGTTAACTCAGGAGACAAATACTGGCCCAAGTCAAGCTTTCTGTCAATCAGTCACATTTCCTGGACAGACGTAACATGACCATCTCCTCTTCGTTCTGATTGGTGTCCAGAAAATATTTATTGTTGCTATATCATATGTATTACCTAGTAATTTTAAAATCAGCTTTAGAGGCAAAACAATAAAACAGAAACAACATTTTACTATTGCTGCTGCCAAGTACATTTATGGCATAATAAGAATACACAACTATGAACCCAGATTTCATGACATCAAAAATAGATTTTCTTCCTTTTTTAGTGAAAATAATGTCAGTGTTGCCTGTTGGCGGTGTAAAACTCTTCTATCTTGGACTTTAACTTTTGCTTCTCAATTTATATGAGGGTTAAAGATTAAAATCTTCCTTGCTTACTTTTAATTTGACTGTAAGTCGATTTATATCCAGTCAGAAACAGATCTTTCCACAAATGTGGTTGTTTATAGTTTCACAACCCAGCTAGGATTAAAAATTAAACAGTTTGCTCAAAAAAAAAAAAAAAAGTTTTTTTTTCCTTTTCTTTTTGCAGGTCTGGGAGGTCAGGTGTTTTACCCCCCATCATGAAGAAGCTCCTGCGCTTCCATTTAATGAAGAAATTAAGAAAATCACTTTTGATGCAGTGTGGCTGTTCTTTTGTTAGCAAGCATGCATTATCTGATAGTTGACATTTAGGCCAGAGTTTGACAACACATCAGTTTGGCTTTCTCCATGCTCAAACAAATCCTTAGGTTAGGATCTGCAAAGGTTCCACAGGTGTCACCGCCTGCACTCTGATGCTTAAGAGTGCCTATAGAAAGTGTTCATTCCCCTGAATATTTTACCCTTTTTAGTGTAAAAGTATTAAAAGGGTAAAACATCCAAGGAAGTGAATACTTTCTAAAGATAATCCATACAGCCAATCAGCTGCCTGACCAGATGAGCTCTCTCCATTAACCTACACTGAACCCCAGGGTTGATATAATCACTGTAAGCTTTTCAAAATGAAATAGATAAACAACAGATATTTTTAAATCAGGTTTTGTAAACAATCTGCTCACCCTGTCTATCCTCCTCATGTGACAATGAACAAAATCATTTTCTGTTTTTAAACTGTACACTGATTCTCTCCAGAACATAAACCACAAAATGAAATCTCCAATGCAAGCTATGTGTTGAAATGTTATTTTATTTTTTATGATTATGCTTTAATTTAGTATTAATCATACTTTTATCCAAAACAACAAAAGACCTGGCTCCTCAAAGGTCTTTTCTCACAATGGATTCCAACCAAACCTATAGAGATGTTCTTTGCAAAACCTTCACTTCTCATCCCCTTATAGTGGCAGTGTGTTGGCCTGGGCCTTACACTGTTTGCTAATCATTTGTTGCATGCAACAGCCAATAATGAGTGAATCAGTCTCAAACACAGGGTTGGAAAAGGCAGACAGTATGTTGGTGTCGCTCCCTTTTAGCCTGCAGATCAGACAGCATGTAACACAAAGTGACAGGCAAAGCCGACTCCAGAAATCAAAGCCTCCTTTAGCTTCCACATGCTGGGAATGGAACCATCTGAGTGGCTTAGAAAAACTTCAAAGCTGAGGAAGAGGGGAACTTTTTTAATTTCAGATAAGGCCCTGGAGCTGAATGTGAACTGCTGGAATTGTACAAGTTCACATCTTAATCGACGTGACCAGTTGAATTGGGCAGATGAAGAGCTCATCTTCAGACTCCTGTTTTTCTTCCTCCCAACTACTTCACTCTCATATTTTGGCAAAGTTGCAAAAACAAAACCTTTGACGAGATCTCAGCATTTAGAGTCTATAGGTTAGCACTTTCTTAGCAAAGTGGCAGCAGTATCATTAGCTTTTCTGACTTCAGTATGTTGCTGCTGTTATCAAGGGAATATTTATCCTAATTTGGCTTCCATATGCATAAAAAGCATCTGTCACATGCTTTCTCCCATCCTCACCTTGTTCTCTCCTCACGTGAGCTGAAGGTCTATCTTATTTAGGAGCAAAAACGCCGCAGTAACACAAGCACACTAGAACACACTTCACTAGCATATCTTCACTAGCATATCTTTGGAGATTTTCCCAAGACAATCTTTGGAGATTTTCCCAAGACAAGCTCACAAAGGTTTGCAGAGATGTTCCGCATCATGCAATCTAGAGTTTTACCAGATAAATTTTGTCTATTAAGTTTTGGATATTTTGGGGTTACAGGAAGTTTATGCCTGTAACCTCTTTATGTTTGTATACTGTCACTTCAAGCATCTTTACAAAACAAAAGTCAAACAGAGGAGTTCTGACAATGAAACCATCATACTATGTTATTAGCATGGTGTTTATAACATCAACTTCATGCTATGATGTATATACTTTCCACCAGAGACTTCTGACTGGGAGATCTGTCAGATGCAGAGTTCACGGACTTACCCTCACTGCACACATACACACATTCTTCATTGGTTTAAACATACACCCCCACACTCATAGTCTTCACTGGCCCTCCATTTTTATGTTGTCTATATGTTGCTTTTTATGGGCAGAGGTTTTCTGCAACTCTTCACTGTGTCTCTTTGTACACAGTGTGGGATGTGACTTTTTCTCTCATCCTTCCTAATGTTATAATTTTTGTCTTATTAAAGGGTGGCACCCCAACCCCTCAGGGTGCAGGCTGCAGCATCAGGCACCTGTCTATATGTCATGACTGAAGTCTTGGTTTATGTGTTGTTCTTGGACACGTTGTACTGAAATGTAAATTTCCCTCTGGGATTCATCAGGGCTGTGACAGTACAGCTCACTAATTTTGACTCAGATTTGAGCTGTTTTAGATTCACAATCGAGCTGAAAGACAAATATTCACATAATTTAGCCATCTTCTACTGAGGAACAACAACAGCAAATCCTCAAACTAATTTTAGATGACTAGTGATTATGGGCTGAGGATTTGGTTAATGACTGTATGAAATAGCATTTTGCTCCTTGCTGAAATAATGATGTAAGCAGGATGCCATATTGGAGCTGAAAATGGCATATTGATTCTGCACTGTTCACGATAGAATTAATATTGATTCAGCAAAGTTTAGTCGTGGATGCAGTGAAAATCTCAGTTTGGGTGGACAGTCAATACATTTTTAGTTGAACAGTTATCTTGAAAAGAAAAGAACATGATAATATTCCACAATGAGATCCTGATCACTCAATGCCACTTCACTGAAATTCTCTCACCAGTCTTATATGTCTCCTGTGAAAATTAGTAGTAGGTCAGATTGATTACCATGAGGAACTCCCATTGGCTTTAAATCAAAATGTTAAGTTTAAATGCAGCAGCAGCATGTTCAGTCACAAATATTGTAAAACATTGTGCTTATTTAATGAGATTCCAACTTTGAAAAGTATAAATAGTCAGTGGGTTTGGTGCTCAGTATTGAAGTTTGTGCCCTCAATTATCCAACCCTCTCACCCTCTCACAATGTTTACCTGTCCAGACGGCTGATGAACAAAAGACGAGTCAACACAAAAACAGTTCAAGACTTCTGATTATGTAATATGTGTAGCCTGGTAAACATGAGGGAAACTAGACACAAAATTATTACAAAATTATAGATGGGGTTGTATTTCTCAAATACTCTAACAATGGGATTAATACATTTGGAGTTTTACAGAATGGAGATTTTTTTTAAAGCAAAGTCTTATTGACAGCAGCTTGAGCAACGAAATCAAATAAATTCCATCTTGGCAGCAAAGTTATGTTTTAAAATACTGTACAATAAGTCTTGATAATTTTTCTTTTTTTTATACAGTCAATGCTGTATTAAAATATATTCATATGATATTGCTTATATGAAACATGTTTATAGATTTGAGGGACATAAATGAGGGACAGAATTTTTTATTTCATTTTATTTTTGTTGTTGTTTCCACATAAAATAAGACATAAATGCTTGCCCACTTATAGACCACCTGGCGGTATTTTTTGTCCAAACATGTCCAACATTGTGCTGCGTTCAGGACAGGCCCGACATCTCTCCTGTAGTGTAGACCTGAGATCACCGAGCTCCTGGCTGGGGGAATTTGGGGTCTCCATCCCACCACAGTCCATCCTGACACCCCCTCAGACTGGCTCTTGTTGACCTGCACCAGATGCTCTGATGTTAAAGAAAAAATGTCTGGAGAGGAATCAGCTGACTTACTTTTCCTTAATCAGAAACAAAGTATTTGAAACATTAACAGCGTGAAAAGAGGACTGCATGATTCTTGTATAACCAACAGAGGCTGACACACACTCCACTTATTACTGTTATACACTGATATTCACTGATGCATAAACAACCAATACATCTCATATATCCATCATAAGAGCAGCAGAGAATCTGGCACTGACGTCATCCCCCAGTCTAATGCATCCCTCCTACTGCTCTGCTACCTCCCAGTCTTCTGGAGAACTGCTGCTAGCCATGCAAAGGAGACTGTGTGAGGTCTTTTCCAAATATTTTTGTTGCTCTTAGCATGGGGCTATTCTAGTAGCTCTCTGAGTTCGGAGGATGTGGCCATCTGTCGGCATCAGCCTGTAGCCATCTCCTGGGTCTCATTATGTTGGTGTGGTGCTGAATATCAAACCAATGCCATACTGCTTACAGGAGCAACCACTGAGCCATGGTATTCCCTGGCCCAGCCCACAAACTGTGGGACTGAGCATACATAGACCATGTACACACACTCAGTTATTGGACTTAAGATCACTTAAATATTTATCTCCTGCTGTTAATTATATTTTTTGAAACTCAGCTCTGTTTATAAATAAGCTCATTTACAAGTTCATTTAACACACACAGACAAAAAGCAGACCTTCTGATGCTGAACTGCTGGGAGAACATCACTGCTATTCTATGACTTCTCTGTACCAGCAAAAAGGTCTGGGGTTCAATTCCTGTCTCAGGGTCTTTCTGCATGGAGTTTGAATGTTCTCATGGATGACTGTTTGTCCTGTCAGTCTCTGTATTGCCCTGCGATCTATGAATTATTTTTGTACCCTTGTTTTACAGGACAGTTTTTATGATAAGGAATCATAAATGCTCTCAAAAACTCATCATAAGCTCATATATCAACAACATTTTCTTTGTATATTAATTGCCAGTCTTGCTTTAAAAATCTGTTTAAGTGCCTCTATATGTTCATCGGTCTTAACTCTTGCATGAAATGGTTTATTTTCATGTTTTTTTTTCCTGCTATAACAATTATACAATATGAACAATGGCAGCTGGTCGCAAATGTCATTTACAAATAATCCACTTTCTAATTTGTTCTCCAAATAATTTGAAAAAAAAAAAAAATAAATAATAATAATAATAATAGTCAAGCAATGTGACACTGTGAACTGCTTTTCTACTGGGTTGTGTGATTTAAGTAAATAAGCCAATACTCTACAGGGTGTTAATAAAATCCTGTTTATCTTTATGTTTGTTTGGATTTAATAAGTTGATATTAATGTCATCACCACCAAACATAGTCCTATCTTTCACATTAGTAAAGTGTTCCTCTATCCCAAGGGTGGGCAATTCAGGTCCATGAGGGCCGGTATCTTGCAACCTGGAGATGTTTCCCTGGTCCAACACACTTCAGTGAAAACAGCTGAATCACCTCTTCAGTGCAGTCAGGTTGTCCAGAGTTCTGCTAATGACCTCAATATTTGACTCAGGTGTGTTGAAGTAGAGATAAATTTAGAATTTCCAGAACACTGGCCCTTGAGGCCTGGATTTGCCCAGCCGTGCTCTATCCAATTTTTAAATATGCTTATGTCAGAATATGGTGTTCTGTAGACATAGCTTATCTTTTTCTGTTTTCCCTATTTATTTCAATTGTAATTGTGAACATTGTCTACAATAGTTGACATCTTTCCCACTTACAATTCACATCCACATAGATGGCTACACCATCATCCTTTGTATTTTCTGTTCATGCAGATCAATTCATAACTAGATATATCAAAATCCATGACCTTATCCCTGTTTATCCATGTTTTTGATATTAATGAAGAGGTGTGTGAACAGGTTTAAGTAACCCTTACTCTTAGGAAAATTTGCATACAAACTTTGCTGCTAAAATAATTGATATTTTGTTTTCAGTTGCTAAAGTATTGTTAAACTGCTCAGATGTATAATATTGAGAGTCGTTGATATGCAGGAGAAAATTATTTTCTGGGTAAATGTCATAAAATCATATTAAATGAACAAATGACTAAATTCTATGATATTCTGATTTTCTGTCACATTGTGCTTTTCTGTCCGTAATTTCTGCACCATGGCCTGGGTCTGACATGTTGTTAGTTCAACTGGACTTTGAGAAAGGTATAAAAAGTACACAACTATTATATCGCAGTGAGTGAGAAGAACCGATACTGCACCGTCAATGAGATCTACAAGGTCACTCAATTGCTTCTTATTCAGGCCATCAATTCTATAAAGTGGTTTAGCTAAACACGCAGTTTCAGAAAGCGATGGTGACAGTTAACTTTGGCTCAACCTTTGAGTCAATTTACAACTGTTCAGCTTTTGTCAAAAGGAAATATTTATCTTCAAAAAATTTAATGTGTTATGGAAGACATCGATGTAAGTGACTAATCCATTTCCTTTCTATGAATGTCTTTCTGGAATATGTTTTAAATAAAAAGACATCAATACAGACTGAGGCTTATCAAGTATGATATTTCATTTAGTTTTTCATTTTATTGTGTGTTTAATTTTCTTTGTTTAGTCTCTTCAGTTATGAAAGCAAAAGTCAATGCCAAAACAAAGTGGTTTAGACACTGTTAAGACAGGTTGAACTGTGCTGTAGCAGTCTACGTGTAACGTTACATCAGGATGTAACGTGTTGCCGACGTCGGACCACTTTTTTCAGTAACTAGTAATCTAATGTGCTGCTATTTCAAATCCAGTAGTCAGACTACAGTTACTTATTGAAATCACTTTGTGTTATGTGCGTTACTATTTTCTTTTGTAATTTAATTTTATTTCCTTTTCGAGTCTTGGGGAGTGACCACCGTTTCTATGCAACAGTATCAGCAGCGACAGAAATATAAACAATAGAGAGAAGAGGGAGATGCACATTTTGCTGCTGGAAAACAGGAACTATATGATAAGTGTCACAAATCTGTGCAGCAGAACATCTGAACTGTGGAGCAGCAGGAGGAACACTGTGCGCTACGCTCTGACACCAAACGCAGGACAACCTGGACGCTGGGGTTGTGGGGGGTCTAAAATCCTATTTAAAGTTTTGCAGACAATATTGGAATACACAAAAACACGCAAAAATAACTTTTTTCTTGTACTGTTGTAACCATTAAACAATCTCCCCTTCAGTCCAACCATATAAGTGGAGATACATTGTTGATGTTACCATTATAAAATAACTTGCAATTAACCCGTTTAATCCCAATTTTTTTCCTGCAAAACAAATGCATGCATTTCAATCCTTGGACCTCCCTAACACATGATATTTATGAATGATTACATTTTATGTTGGTTATGTTAGTGAAATTTTAGGTTTTATACTCGGCAACAAATGAAGTTAATGCGTTAACTTAGGTTCAGGAGCAGGGCCACGCCCAAAACCACACCTCTAATCATTCTAAGCAGCCTACTTATACCTCGCTCACTCATTCAACTCAGTTTGTTACGTTTTCGTCAACGTCAACAACGTTGTGTACAAAGAGACTCCTAAATATTGTTCGTCTACTATACTCACCATGGAAGATGCCTTGACAATCAAACTAAACCCTTCCAATTCGGAAGATCTCTTCCACACTCCATCTGCAACCGAAAAGTCCCCTTCTTCCGTTACTAGACAAGCTTCAAGTTCCAAGTGGGTCCGCTCCGTGTTGTTCAATCTTAAAACTCAGTCTCAAGCTGCTTCACTTCCAGTTCTTCGCTCATCTGAAGTCCATCCGTCACCTACATCTACTTCCCATTCTTGTGGCCGACAACCGTTGCAAGGTGTCAGTCAGTCAACTTATCTGGACCGTCAGATAAGGCTTGGCCTTTTTATCGCAGCCTGTGGGGTTTTCCCTGACTGGGAACCCCACAGGGTTCCCAGCCTGCTGAATGTGACAGGTAGCCAAAGAGAAAGCGCGGTGACATAAGAACAGAGGGGAATCCTAATCAGCTGACATATCGCTCAACTGTGAGTCCGGTGGATATCGGAGATGATATGTGGAAATGTTTATTACTATATGTAAAGGTCATTATTATATATGTTTATGTTTATTCAGTTAAAAATGTTAACTATGAAAAAAACACAGTGACCTCCAAATCATAGTGCAGCAAATAGAGTGGCTGCTCCCGTCATCTTTTATCCACTGCCTTTTCTTTTTATTACATCTTTTATCTCTTAAAATCACTCCACAAACTATCACTATTGCTTCTACGTCGTCATCCGTGTTTGGTTATTATAAATTCCCGCTATGTTGGGAGTTTTGTCGATTTTCTTCTGGAATTGCGATGTTCATGACTGTAATTGGTTCGTGTGGTGTGCTGCTCCTGTATGAGAGGCCCCATGGGCCAAAACTTACAAACTCTCTTACACATACTATCAAACTCTCTTACACTTGCTATCAAACTCTCTTACACTTGCTATCAAACTCTCTTACACTCGCTATCAAACTCTCTTACACATACTGTACTATCAAACTCTTACACTTGCTATCAAACTCTCTTTCACTAGGTACCGGCAGCCAATTTTTTTTCTTTAGATTTTTGGTACTCTAA